>NC_089493.1:202483493-202660993 GCF_036850765.1 Saccopteryx bilineata | reverse complement strand
CATGTCTGAGCCTCTGTTTCCTCATCCATATGTGGAAGAGCAGTGGTAAGTCATCCTTCATAAGGTTGATGACCACATCCCTTAGCTGCCACAATTACTGCATGTAGTGAACTAGTGGCTGCCAGGGTAGCTGATGCCAGCAGTAAGTCTTGCTGCTTTACCCTATAAGCCCTACACCCTTTTGTGACCAGTATAGGCTGCTCCTCAGTGGGAAACTTGCCCCAGCCCCACCCACCTCTAGATGCTTAGCCACTGGCCTGAGCAAGGGAACACAGTTCACCTGAAGGGAATGGAGAGGCCAAAGGTCCAGTGAGCAGATCTCATGGGATGGGGGGCTGAGGGAGGCAGAGAAAAAGTCATGAGAAGAGTATAAGGCTCGTGGTACTGGAGTTCTAGTCCTGGCTCTGCTACTCCCAGTGTGTCTTTGGAAAATTCCTGAGGTTTTTGTCCTCAAGCTGAGGGGTTTGATGAGATGGTGTGGCAAGTTTTTGCTCCCCATTAACACTCTGGAATTCTAAGAAAGCAAAAGGTGTATGTTGGGTGTCCCCTGTCCTCTCAAGCTCCAACAATCTATAGAAACTTCTTACAGCTACAAAGAGCTCTCTTCTAATGAGATTTCAAAAATAATGCACTCCTTTAACAAGACTAATGCAATGAGCAAAGTGTTCATGAATCTGAAGTAATGTATTAAATTTCATATAGCCTTTTAAAATTCAGGGAGAAGCCAAGTTGAACAGAATGTACAGTGGACATTATGAACTTAAAAGACTTGAGAAATTCCTCCACTGAGCTTAGTAAATATTTTCGGAATCTCTTTTCCATGCCAGGCATGGGAGGTACCATGGGAGATGCTAAGCATTAGGGGCGCCAGAATGAATGAGACAGTCCCTGCCCTTTGAGGAAATCAAGGTGTGGTATGGGCAAATCAACATGTACAAAGGTTGTTTCAAAATGCTGTGATAAAGGCAGTGACAGAGATATGTCCAGGATATCATGGGGTCCAGCCCAGCCTGGAGAGTCCCATAAAGGTTTCTTACGTGAGGGATAACAAACTGACTTTGAAAGAAGTGCTTCAGACCTTTTTGCAGAGCCCAAAGTTCTATCAGGCTTTCCAGTTTCAGCATAGTCTTTACCTAAAGACTGTTTTTTTTCTAAAAAAAAAAAGTACTATTGACCAGCATCCCATGAGGGCTTTGGGAACGGGGTGGGGGAGGGTGGGGCATCAAACTCTCCTAGCTAATTCATTGCCATTTATTCTATGCACTGGTATAGGTTTTGGTCAGAATAGGGTCTTCAGATTCAGACTTTAAATGTCCTAAAATACATTCCACTGATGGAAAGGCTGACTTAAGATCGTTGATTAGAATCATTTATGGTTCTCAGGTCTTGGCTATACTCCCTGAACTAGACTTTTCATTTCACCAAGGTACTCAGTAACCTCCCCAAGCTCTTAGTTTTAGCAGATAAGAATGGGGAGAAACTTCAAAGCTACTCTAGATAGGTTTAGAGAGCCTGAGATCTTCACTGAATTATATTCAATGTCTTAAATCTGCACCCCACAAGGTGCCTTAAATTTATGGAATCTCCAGCTGGAATTAGACTTCCTTTTTAAAAACAAGACAAAACAAAAACTTTAAGACAATGCCACCACAGAGCTGCTATGTTCACATATTCAACAGACACCAGTATCTTCCTTTCCCTGCTTTGCAGGACAGTAGTGTGTAAATGTCATGGGGTTGTCAAAAGAGAGAGGACCCTGTTTCAAAGAGGAATCTTCCACAGGGCCCTGAAGGAATGGATTGTGAGCTTCTAGAAAAAACTGGCCTCTAGGTCCCCAGGATAAATTGTAACAAACAAAACGTAGTTTTCAGACAGAAATTTGTTAAACCTAATGAATCTGAAATTATGGAGGGATTGTCTTTTATTTTATCCTGTGAATATAGTGCCATAGGAGATGATGCCAGGACCACTGGGTAGATTTGTAACCATTTAAATGACTGCCCTGAAAGGGTGCTTGGTTGGGTGCATATCATCTTGGAAAGAGTTTGTAGCATTAAGCCCTAGGGAGCAGCTGTTTTGCATCTTTCTGGAACAAGACAGACAAGAAAGAGTGTAAGAGAAAGAGAAAGAAAATATGAAAGGAGGAAAGGGAGTGAGGGCTAGTGAGCCAGAGGACTCAACTTGGAAGATGATGAAAAGAGTATTATCTGCCTGACTGGGCGGTGGCGCAGTGGATAAGAGCGTCGGACTGGGATGTGGAAGACCCAGGTTCGAGACCTCGAGCTCACCAGCTTGAGCCCAAGGTCGCTGGCTGGAGCAAGGGGTCACTCAGTCTGCTGAAGGCCCGCGGTCAAGGCACGTATGAGAAGGCAATCAATGAACAACTAAGGTGTCGCAACGAAAAAAAAACTAATGATTGATGCTTCTCATCTCTCTCTGTTCCTGTCTGTCTGTCCTGTCTATCCTTCTCTCTGACTCTCTCTCTGTCTCTGTAAAAAAAATTAAATTAAATTAAATTAAATTAAAAAAAAAGAGTATTATCAATAAACTTTCAGATAATGCCAATCAGAATGACAACTGGAATGCAGCAAGTCCTTGCCAAAAATGAGATAATGGGTAAATATAAGATGAAACATAAGTGGGATGAATGCTAGTTTCTACTCATGCATCCAAAAAAATCAGTTGTACAAGTTAAGATGAGAGAGGCATGAATTAGCCACAACACAAAACAGATAAAAATCCTAAAGACAGAGAGTTTGAATTGACTATAAAGTCATTGGCAACGGGACCAAATAATCTAATGAGATCTTAGAAATAAAGAAGTTGATGGTTATCCTTTACTCTGAACTCTTCAGATCACATCTGGAAAATCCCACCCAGTTCTGGACCTCATGTTTTAAGGATATAACAATCTGGAGTGTGTCCAGAGGAATGACTACAATAGTGAAAACCATGGCATCTTCCTCGGAAACAGAAGGCAGGAAGGACATAAGTGCTGACTTCAAATGCTTGAAAGGAAATTAGATTTGGAAGAGAGACAAATCTGGGACTGATATAAAGAAGAACTTTCTGACAAAACTGTTAAAAGTTAGTACAGGCCATTTTGGGAGTGTGAGATGTTCCCATCTACTGACAGTGTTTTAACCCGGGTTGAAGGCTACCACAGTTGAATGAGGTTTAAGAAATCCTCTCTGTATATGCTTTCTTTTCCACATTCTTGGAACAAGTACTATGTACTTAGCACTGGGGATGCCAAGACATAATGCCTTCTGTAACAAGGCACATCAAAATCCCAGACCAACAAGACATGTACAGTCCTAGATACATGAAAAATAAGTGCCACAGAAGACAGAAGGGAGTTACTCTGCTGCTCAGCAACAATGAATTTAAGCAGGTAAAGCAGAGGGAAGAGTGGTGCTGTGGCATCCAGCAGGGGCATTCCTGGGTGTGTGGGGATGGCGTGCAGTCTGCTGACACTGATGGGAAAGGTAGACTGGGGCTGGGTTGTCAAGGACCTTGGGTGTTATGACAAGGAACTGGCTCTCTCTCCAGAAGGAGGATGAGAGGGACCTGGCAGAGACTACTTAAAATAGACATTTTAGACAATGATTCTGTTGACAGAGAAAGTGGGCTAAACTCAGGAGAAACTGACAAAAAGGAGACTGATTACACGTTTCCATCTCTGAGAACCTTGAGTTCATGGACTGGTACTAAATGTGAACATGTTTTGTATTAAAAAATGCTCTTAATGCAGCTAGTAACAAGATGAAACCTCTATGTCTATGCAGAAAGGAATTCTCTCCATCAATGAAAATGATCAGAAGAGATCTAGTTAGATCTAGCTGTGTGATTCCAGGCCATGAAGACCTGATCCAGGACAGGGTAAGGACTGACCAGGAATATTTCCCAAGAAAAGGAGCAATAGAAAGTTGCTACGCACAGTCCTTCAGTGTTAACAAATAAATCTATTTGAATTTTATGTGAATTCAAACAAGGAATTACAGAGAAATTGAGAAAGGGCTTTCAGCCTCTGAAATTCTCAAAGACACTAAGAGCTGAGAAAAATAAAAGCTGCCTGTGCGCCAGAAGCTGGCCGGCACTCACAGGCAGGCCCTGGTCACCTCCTGTGGAGCACAGGCAGGCCCTGGTCACCTCCTGTGGAGCACAGCCATGGCTCAGAGTGCCGGCGGTAAACAAGGCCGCTTTGACCCTGATGGCTCTAAACAAAACAAAGCCGCAATTGTACCTGAACAAAAACAATAACAAGAATATTCTCCAAACCACAGAGATGACCAAACATTTCTGTATCTGGCTAATAGTAGTGACTGCTGATTATAGCTATAACCTTGCTACACTCTTCTTATTTTCTAGATAAGATGCATTAAGATACCCAATCAAAATTTTACCCCACTTCCTAATATTATACAAGTATGCAAACCAAGCCCCATTTCCTCAGTTCCTCCTCCAAATCACTGAACACAAATCCAGAGCCTTTAATATGTCCTTTCTAAACCCTCTTACTGAGAGGCCTCATAATTCACGTAGTGAGTGTTGTTTTTCATTGCAGTATGTGAACGAACTCATTTGTTCCAGGTGGTCTTTGACTGGCAGGCATTGGCACAACACTACATTATATTTTATCTCTAACTTTCTTCTCAGGGGTTCAAAGTGTCCCTGAGGTTTTCAGGTAGAATATAATACTCACAAGGAATAATGGGCTAGTCCATGTTCTGTTGTACACATTAATACCTGGGCTGTCCGCTTTGTCCACCTGATGCATTCCAAGAACCAGCTCAAATATCAGCAGCTCTTTTGAAGATTCCTGGTATCTCTCCCTTGAAATGATCCATCCTCTTAGACCAGACTAAACACCATACTGACCACTGACCTCTTTTGGTAAATATTCAGTGTCATAAATATTTTTAAGCATTCTTCATAGACTATAAACTTACTGAGGGCAAGTACTCTGTCTTATTCATCTTTGTGTCCTCAGTACATAGTAACATATAGAAAGTGTTCAATGAAAGTTCAATAAATGAACAAATGATAAAATGAATGAACAAAATGTTAGACTATGAAGGGACCTAAACAGTCATCTAGCCCAGGGTTCTCAAACTCAGATATTTAGTGGGGCTCAGCTGATGGCAGACGGGAGGGCCTGTGGCCCCCTGGACAGTGTCTGCTCATCAGTCCCAGTGCACTGCTGCCAGGAAGGAATGCCAGCTCACTGCAGCAGAGTTTTCTGACTTTTAAAGAAAAGACAGATAGATCTCAATTTTTTAATGTTTCAAAATGCCACGTGAGCTTAAACATTTTTTTCTTAGTCCCTTCACCTTTCTCACCTCAATAAAATCAATAAAAAATTTAAAAATAAAAATAAAACCCAAATGCCACTGGGAGTGTGTGTGGGGGGGAAGAGACACCATGTGGAGTTTAAATATATCTGTGGACCAGATTTAGTTTCTCAGCTGCCAATTTGTGACTTCTGATCTTGGCTAACTACTAATTTTATATACAAGGACATTGTGGCTCAGAAAGATTAGGAACATGCTTGAGGTCACTTAGTCATCAGTGGCAGAACACACTAGAACCCAGGTTTTAAGTATCACAATCCAAATTAATATCAAGTGATCACATTCTGGGAGTAGGCACTACCTGACTGCAGATATTCAAGGTGAGGGAAAACATGAGTAAAAATTCTAGAGATGGGATCCAGACTGCTGATGGTTCCATATGCCAGGTAATGTTTCTAAGCAAGTCATAATATTTGCTTCCTTTCCCCAATGTTGTGTCTGCGTTTCCTTTTGATTAGCATATTAATTACATATTTTAATTTAAATTTTATTTCTATCAATGTAGTACATATAACTGTATAAAATTTCAAATTGTACAACAAAGCTTATACTAACTAGTAGTCCCCAGCCCTATACCTCACCTCCTTGATCCTGTTTCCCAGAGGCAACTACTTCCACTCTTTTAGTTGATGACATGCCTTGATGAAAAAAAAATTGTAAATTTATGATTCACCAGTTTCAATCTACTCTAGGAAACCCTTGTATCATTTATTTGATAATTTTCTTCTTTAAGTTTTTCTCTTTTATCTACTTCTAGAATTCTTATTAGTTGGTTATTCTAATTTTCTTTTCTTTCTTGTCTTCCATGTCTTTTATCTATTTTCTTGGCAATTTTCTCAACTTTATATTACAGCCCTTGTTTTGTATCTTTTGCTTCTTCTCTTATACTTGTAAACCCTAGCATTTCCTTTCTCATTCTCTGAACATTCTCTCTTTAATGCTCCCTGTTCTTGTTTTGTGCCTTTAGCATTGTCTCATATCTCCTAATAATTATAGTTTGCTTGTTTTGTTTTAAGTTGCTTATGCTTTAGTCTGTTTTTTCGGAGTTCCTTTTTACTAGGTATGTTTGTTTCAAGCTCTGCTTGTTCCATTAGCAGCTTTCCTCAAATGTCTAATGGGCTTTGGTTGTCTAATTATATTTTAAAGTGAGGCTCAAAAATAAATGAACACATAAGTAAACAAACAAAGAAAGCACTGAAATTTTGATGGTAAGTGCTGTGTCCAAGGTAGGGCTTTTCGACTGGTGGGCTTTACTGTACAACAATCAGGTGAGGATCCAGCTATTGCTCTAGGGGGGATCTCCAGTGGTCAGTGTCTTCAGGCAGTTTTATAAAAGAAGAATCCATCATATTCCCTCCTGAAAGAAAAAAATGCTGGCTTCCTGTGTTCTGAGAGCCAACTGGAAGTTTGGGGGAAGAGGGTTTGGAAAACGCACCATTCAGTGTGTAGACGTTCACTTCATTCCCGTTTCTAACATCCTGCCTCACCTCTACCCCAACTGATGTACCCAAATCCTATATAGTTAAACATCTCCAAAGGAAAAAAATCTCTAATCTACTTCTAGGGAGGTGGGGGCTGGGGAGATTCCTTCATCTTTAAAAGACTCCCCTAAGCCTCTTGCCTCCTGTTTGCAGTCCTTTTCCACACTATGGCCTGTAGAGAGATGCCTGCCTTCTCCAGGATTCTGTGGCATGAGCAGCCTTGCTCCTTACTGATTTCCCCACTGCAGGCTCAAGTATGTCAGCTTTTTGGAGGGGGGGGGGTCTGCAAAGTCAGTTACTCCTTGTACTTCTTTTAAGACTTTACTTATTCATTTAGAGAAAGAGAGACAGAGAGAGATTGAGGAGAAAGAGCAGGAAGCATCAACTCCCATATGTGCCTTGATCTGGCAAGCTCAGGGGTTCAAACTACAGCCTCAGTGTTCCAGGTTGATGTATTATCCACTGCGCCAGCACAGGTCAGGCTTGCTTACTCCTTGTAGTTCTGCATTCTAGCTTCTAAAATTTTGTTTGCCTTTCTTCTTTGCCATCACTTCCTCTCTGGCTTTCTGACTTTTTGATCGGTGCCTTCTTTATTCATTTTCAAGGGTCTTCAGTGGTGAGCAGAGACCAATGCATGTGTTTGACCATATGTAACTGGAAGTTTCCCTAGGAAATTTAGATTTGATTTTTCATGCATGTTAATCGGAGATCCATCTTGGCTAGACAGGAACATAGACAGTGATCAACCTGGTCCTCCCAGTTCTTAATTAGCAATCTTACTAATGTCTTTGGCTCTTCTTGTTTAATATCATTTACCGTATTTTTCACTTCATACGATGCACCTGACCATAAGACACACCTACAGTTTTAAGGAGGAAAATAAGAAAAAAAATATTCTGAACCAAAAAAATATTCTGTGATAAAATATTCAATAAAATATCATATTTTTCACTCCATAAGACACACGGACATTTTCCCCTCCACTTTTGGGGGGAAAAAGTGCATCTTATGGAGCAGAAAGTACGGTATATGAAGATCTATCAGCTCTATCTGCAATGAGTCTACTTTAATCCTGAACAAGTCATGTTTTTATTTCCCAATTTTATGAAAAGGCTTATGTGTCAACAATTTGAATGTTTTAAACCTAATACCCTCTTAGTTCTGTGCTTTTCAGAGCTGAATTGCACCTTCCTAATCTGTGCAATTATATTTACACAAGCATAATGTTGCTTTGCATTGAATTATAAGGGAGTCCTTTAACATTCTTTATGAAGTCAGTGTGTATTATTGTCAATAATAATAGCTATCTGGTATATGCCACCAGATTTGGCCCATAAGGAGGTTCTGTTACTGACAGTTACAGTGGTTGCAGTGAGGATGGTAGCAGGTAGTGGAGATATGGTGATAATGACAGTAATCGGGGTGACAGGACTAAGCAGCAATTTGAGAGTTTTTAAAAAGTTTAACTAAGTTCCATTTATTTACTTATTCTTTGGCTCCTTATTATACAATCTACAACATCTTGGATAAGCCACCACAAATAATGTTATGTCCACAATACTGGGTGCCCACTTGTGGCCCTATCCATAGCTCTATGAGTTCTTACAGAGTCAGACTTAGGAAGAGACCACAGCTTTTCTTCATGGTGGTCCCTCTATTCTACAGATGGACTAGGTTTTATGCATGTGACTGCAAATGGCAAATATACAGGTACAGTCATGCCCACCTATCAATTAATTACTGTCTATGCTCCAAGACATGGTACTGGGGGTTTTGAAGGACACAAAATGACAGTTTTTTATTCTTCAAGAATGTACCAATAATACTAAGCAGTATAAGGATGAGCTTTCCATTGACATGATTGGTTTAAAAGAGGGAAGAATGGGGAGCAATGACTGGATTAGGGTGATCTTATTGCACTTTGTATCTCAGTCATATAGGTAGTATGTGTTACATGGCATAGCTATTTACCTACTACTTGGTTGTCTTTTTCATTCAGGGCATGGCACCTAGTCTATTGATGTTTGTCTCCCCAGCAATTTTCAAAGTACTTGGCACATTCAATAATGTTTATTGAATTAATTAATTCATTCATGGAGGTGTGGGGATTAAGCTGGATCTCTAATAACATGTAGGAAACAGATGTGCAAATGAATGTAGGAGAATGCTCTGCTTGAAGTATACAATGGGTGTTCTAAAGCAAATCTTGCTGGAATACAAGGCTCTAAGTATGTACAGTGAAAACTACTTAAGTATGGACATAGAGGCTGGAGTCAGATTTTGGAAAGACTTGAAAACCAGTTTACAAAGTTTGGACTTTATCCATTAGGAACATGTGAGCCATTGAAGTATTTTGGATAGGAGAGGGATTTGATGAGAGTAGGACATTAGTAATATTAATTTGTCAGACCTGAGCAGAATGAACTGGTGGGGGAAGAGACTAGAGCTAGAGAAGACAGCTAGGAGGCTACTACAATAGTCCAAGTGAGATATATATGGTCAAATAATCTTTGATAAAGGGGCCAACAACACACAATGGAGAAAAGAAAGCCTCTTCAACAAATGGTGTTGGGAAAACTGGAAAGCCACATGCAAAAGAATGAAACTCGACTACAGCCTGTCCCCGTGTACTAAAATTAATTCAAAATGGATCAAAGACCTAAATATAAGACCTGAAACAATAAAGTACATAGAAGAAGACATAGGTACTAAAATCATGGACCTGGGTTTTAAAGAACATTTTATGAACTTGACTCCAATGGCAAGAGAAGTGAAGGCAAAGATAAATGAATGGGACTACATCAGAATTAAAAGTTTTTGCTCAGCAAGAGAAACTGATATCAAAATAAACAGACAGCCAACTATATGGGAACTGATATTTTCAAACGACAGCTCAGATAAGGGCCTAATATCCAAAATTTACAAAGAACTCATAAAACTCAACAACAAACAAACAAACAATCCAATAAAAAAATGGGAAGAGGACATGAACAGACACTTCTCCCAGGAAGAGATACAAATGGCCAACAGATATATGAAAAGATGCTCAGCTTCATTAGTTATTAGAGAAATGCAAATCAAAACTACAATGAGATACCACCTCACTCCTGTTAGATTAGCTATTATCAACAAGACGGGCAATAGCAAATGTTGGAGAGGCTGTGGAGAAAAAGGAACTTTCATTCACTGTTGGTGGGACTGTAAAGTAGTACAACCATTATGGAGGAAAGTATGGTGGTTCCTCAAAAAACTGCAAATAGAACTACCTTATGACCCAGCAATCCCTCTACTGGGTATATACCCCAAAACCTCAGAAACATTGATACGTGAAGACACATGTAGCCCCATGTTCATTGCAGCACTGTTCACAGTGGCCAAGACATGGAAACAACCAAAAAGCCCTTCAATAGAAGACTGGATAAAGAAGATGTGGCACATATACACTATGGAATACTACTCAGCCATAAGAAATGATGACATCAGATCATTTACAGCAAAATGGTGGGATCTTGATAACATTATAAGGAGTGAAATAAGCAAATCAGAAAAAAACAAGAACTACATGATTCCATACATTGGTGGAACATAAAAATGAGACTAAGAGACATGGACAAGAGTGTGGTGGTTACCAAGGGTGGGGGGGGAGGGAGGACATGGGAGGGAGGGAGGGAGAGAGTTAGGGGGAGGGGGAGGGGCACAGAGAACTAGATAGAGGGTGACGGAGGACAATCTGACTTTGGGCGAGGGGTTTGCAACATAATTTGATGACAAAATAACCTAGACATGTTTTCTTTGAATATATGTACCCTGATTTATTAATGTCATCCCATTACCATTAATAAAAATTTATTAAAAAAAAAAAAATTAAAAAAAAAAAAAATAGTCCAAGTGAGAAATACTGATGGCCTGAATAGAGCATTTGGGGGTAGGAAAGGAAAGAAAGCAATAGATGCAATGAAAGAAAATAAACTGCTCACAAAAATTAGGGAATATTTTATTGCTTCATATTCATTTTGAAATATCCCCTAAATATTGTGAGCGGTATATACAAAAATAATCAATTAAAATAAAAATTCTAAAAAACATTCCATGAATAAAACAAGTTAGGAGTATTTATTTCACCATTTTCAGCAGCTTTTATAGTCTGAATATTTGTTCTGAGCATAATCAGACAGCTGTGAGGAGGAGCTAGTAAATGAATGCTTTGACCCAACATGTCCTGGGTATGGAACAAAGAACCAGATTTCTATGGTGGAATTTCCATAGATTGGCTCCCTTTAGCCTCTCCTCTTCTCCCTGAGAGCAAGCCTACAAGCTGCAGTAAGCTTGACTTTCTCCAGGAAACTAAGGACCGCACTTGATCATGGAGAATGGACGTAGAACATAGGACATCCTGCAGTTTCATAAGCCACCGAATTCTCTTCTTTATGAATTTAATCGGATCTAATACTTGGGAAATAATTATATTTTCAGTCCTAAACCTTACAAATTGATCCTGAACTATTTAGAATGATGTCAAGGTGTATTTCCTCGGTGAGGTAATGGGGAAGGGAAGGGATCTGAAAAAAATGGTTTTGAGCTGAGGGAACTTCAGTGGTCATTTTCTTTTCAATCCTGATTATCCTAAAATATTGTTACTGTGGAGGTTTAGGTCATATGGACAGCAAAATGCTTAGTATTCTGGACTGTAACTGTCCTGAAGAAGCTTTGCAGTGGGGTACTATCATACTCAACAATAAGCACAACCACTTATAAAGACAGTCACATTTTTAAAAAAGATATTGACATCTTAATACTGACACCAAAGTCTTCTTTGATTAATTTTCTTTTTAAAAGTGAACCCACAAAACACAAAAGATATTGATACTGTGTCTTGGACATAGCTTGAAGCAGGTCCTGTATCTTCAATTTGATATTCTTTTGTGTTCCTTATTCACCCTAGCAATCAAAGGCAGCCTTATATTGCAGCACCTAAGGGGTGCTTCATCACCTCTTGTGATGAAGTTAAATAAATAATATCTATAATCCCCAAATTTAACCCAATGCATGGTTAAATAAAGACAGGAATGAATTGTTATCCTTTGTATTTGAAGATGACTCCACTCATGGTGATCTCCCATCCTGCATACAAGCTGAAAGGAAATGCGAATGACCTGCTCCTTTCCACACTGTAGTCGAAGGAAGTCTCTAGGCTAACTTTCCAATCCTGTCCCCAAGATCCTTCTTTACGTCTTAGCTAAATAATGTCACAGCAGTACTATGACTGCTACTGGTGATGATAATGATATCAACAACAACACAATATAGAGATTCAATAAGGAATATTCTTGTTAAGCTTTTATTAAAACCTTGAGAGGGGACAAGGATTTTATTAGCCCTATTTTCTAATCACTGGACACCAAGGTCATCTATTTCCAAGATTATTTAAAATTGAAAAGGGCTTGTTTAATTCCTCTTAAGTATTAGTTAAATAATATTTTTGTATTGTTCCAGTTTGATTATAAGTAGCTAATAGGTTTTCATCCCCAAGTGATACCTTTCCATCCCTGAAAACCCAAACCAAAAACACAGCTCTGATTTTTCTATTCTTTTTTTAATATGGATTTTTAATGGTGATTTTATTCCAAACCCTGAACAAACATAAATACTACATTAAAAGAAGATGAATTTATTTTGACCTTTACTGAAAATGTGCTGTGAAACAAAGCACTTAAGCATTTATTGCCTGTTAGACACTCACATTACCCACTTCCGTGTAGATAAGAAAGTCCTTCCCAGCAAAAGTAATGTTCGCAAGTAGAGCATTTTTACAGAGCACTTAAGTGCAAAGCTAGATATCGTATTCTTCACTATGAATCTGTTTTGGGCGGTTTTATGCATTCAAGATCTATAGAAATTAAGGGAATATCTAAACTGTTACATTCAAGAAACATAAAGGATGACATTTTTTGATGGATTTTGATGAAAATACAGGGTATTTGCAAACAAACACTTGGGAAAACCATTATTTATTACAAAGGAAATGGAGTGTTTGGGGGTTCTTTTTAATTCTCTTTTAAAATGATGTCTCCCACTTTCCTTCTGCAAAATAATTTAGTAACTTTTGGTTAAACGTGGGTTTCAGTTCTACTTATAATTACCAACATACCCTATCCCCTCAAAAAACAAACAAACCCCGAACACCCTTTCTTTGCATTCACAGAAATGAGTATTTTTGTGCATCTTTTTATTTTTGCCATGATTTTTTTCCTTGAGTCATTTTAAGCCTTTGACTGCAGTTATTTCCTCCATCCAGAATCTGTGTCAGAGAGTTCAGATGTTAAACTACAGCAACCATGAAACTTTAAAATCCCTGATGCATGATGAATGGGTGATGGGCAAAGCAGCTTAAAATCTATGCTTTTGCTTCTCTTTAAACACTTTAAATTGACAGCGCCATAGATCAAACGTTTTTACAGAGAGGAGAAGCTTTAGCAATTTAACTTAAACAAGTGCACAGTTACTATCATCTCAAGACTTCACCCCTCCACAATTACCCCTTCCACCTAGCGGATTGAGTACATTTCTCATTCAGCGTGTGTGTGTTGTGTGTGTGAGCGCACACACACCACACACACACACACACACACACGCTCACAGTTATGCTAAAGGACAGCCGCTTGTAACCAGGATTGTAAACACCCCGGGCAACTTCCCCCCCAACCCCCATCCGACCCACCCCCACACTACCCGTGTGAGTTGGGGCGCTCTATTAGTGACTGGTCCAGCTGCGGCGCATGCGCTAAGGTCTCGCCTCCGCCCATGGGTACAGCTGCCTCTGTCTTCTCTTCCTCCTCCTCCTCCTCTTCCCCTCCCCAACCCCTCCTGGAACAGCGAAGTTGGCGCGCTGCCCGTTCAGGCGTTGAGCGTCAGCTCCTCAGGGATCAGCAGGCAAAGTCACAGTCTGCACAAACAGAGCTTTCAAATTCATAAAATTCATAGGATTTTTCACAAATGAATGAACACAATTTTCTACCAATTTCCTCATTATGCAAATATGCAAAATATCAAATTTAGGCCAATTAGGGTCCTCCACAGTCCCAAATTCACCCGTTTAAGCCATAATTGCAGAAACTATCAAATAATTACGGTCGCTAATTGGAAATATTTGTGACAGATACAACAAATTCTTGCACAAATTACATTTCATTCGAGGAACCACTGCGCGCCACTGAAATTTTATCGAAGTCTAATTTAACTTACATAATGAGTTGAATTGAGTACTTGTTATCAAATTTGAGCAATTCATAGCCCCGTAATGTGGAATGATCAAATAAATTAAAAGGAAATTTATTCAATATTTTGTTGTGATCCTTTTCTCGGAACCGTTGCTATTTTGTAAAGAATTTCCTCCTCCGGCGGCCCGGGGCGGGTGCCTGGTGTCACGCAAGCCCTGGCTGTGCCTGCCGCGCGGTGGCGGCGCAAAGAGGCTGCGGGTATCCCGGAGTCGAGCCCCCGCCCCGGCCCGCTGCAGCCTCCACGCCGCCGGCAGCCAAGGCCCACTCTAAACGGGCGGTCAGCCTGCAAGCGCAGGACCCTCGGAGGCATACTGGGCTCCTTTGCTTTGTTTTATTTAATTGAGTGGAGGGGTCAGAGAATACTTCCGGGTGGAGTGAGGGGAATCCTAGAAATTATCTGATTTCTGGAAGTGTAAACACATGCGCGCGCACACTTGCACACATATCCTGCATACATGCACGCTCACACCATACCCTCACACGCCACATATACACATGATCATACACACAAGCCACATTCAGGCGCACACTTACACACCCACCACACAGACAAACTCTCACATACGCGTGCGCGCGCGCGCACACACACACACACACACACACACACACACACACAGGACTACCCGTGCCACGTGCAGGCCTGAGCTAGCCTCGCCTAGTCTAGATGGGTGTAAAACCCAGCTGCGCTGCAGGAGAGCAAAAACACGCTCCCTCGTCATTCCTCTCTTCCCTCCCTCCTGCCAAGAGTTAACTGCTGGGTGGGGGTCCCACGAGGTGGCGTGTACACCACGTCTCACAAGTTACACGCGAGCGCACACATACTCACACAAGCTGTATAGGGGATCGTGTGTGTGCCTTTGCTCCCTGGCATTTATGTGTCCTTAGGATGGGTAAAACCTGAGGTGATTTCTTGTTAATCTAATCGAAAGTTTCCCTGACACACGAATCCACGCAACCCCTCTGCGTGCGTGCCTCGCGTGTGGGCACAAACACACACGTCGCTGGGATCACCCTCTCCCGAAGGTCAGCCTCACGGACAGGGCATTCGTTTTCCCTCTGCACAGTCGCGCATACTCACTTTCACTAGCACATTTCCCCCCCAACTGCCTTGTGGCCTCGTTGGCGGATTATAAATGTCTCCTCCCTGTGATTTGTTTAATCCGTGGAAATGGTGCTGGTTCTATGTAAACAAGCCAAGTGCGGAATGAAGGCAGTCACCCATGCGTAGCAAGCCTGCCTATTTGTCAGAAAACCTTCATAAATACTGAGCCGGGGCTGGGCAAGGATGTGATGTCTCCATTTTTGCCAGTAAAGGGCACAAGGAAGACAAAGCGAGGGACCGCAGCATGTAACCTTTAAGGGACAGATAGTCTGGGAACCCAGTGGCCGGGGATGCTCCTGGGTTAATTCAGCTCGGGAGGATGACTGATGCCGGGCCGGCTACAGGCCAGGCGCCTGTTGGGCAGGAGGAAACAAGGTCTGGGCTTTTTTGTGTGTGTGTGTGTGTGTGTGTGTGCCGGGGAGCACGCAGATCTGCACCACATAATCTGCGTCTGGGCAGGCGAGAAGGAGGAGTTACTATCCGGCTGGAGTTGCCTCTTTAGGACCAAATCCCAGATTTTTGCATATCTCCAGGCACAATCATCCCTCCTTGTAAACCTTCCTGAACATTCCATTTCCATCCTCACCTAGTTTCACTCAAAACAGCACCCGCGGCACGTAGTGTAGCGATGCAGAGCTGCAGACTCAGTTTGTCAAAGCACCCTGCAATAACCTCTCCGAATTCTGTCCAGCCTGGCTCTGCTCCCAAACCCTTTCTCTCTCTCTCTTCTTTCTTTCTTTCTTTCTTTCTTTCTTTCTTTCTTTCTTTCTTTCTTTCTTTCTTTCTTTCTTTCTTTCTTTCTTTCTTTCTTTCTTTCTTTCTTTCTTTCTCTCTTTCTCTCTTTCTCTCTTTCTTTCTCTCTTTCTCTTTCTTTCTTTCTTTCTTTCTTTCTTTCTTTCTTTCTTTCTCTTTCTTTCTTTCTCTCTTTTCCTCCTTCCTTCCCTTCCTCCCTCCCTTCCTCCCTTCCTCCCTTTCTTCCTCCCTCCCTTCCTTCCTTCCTTCCTTCCTTTCTTCTTTCTTTCTCCTTTTTTTAAAAAAACCCCAACAATGCCTCTGTGGCTAATTACACACTCCTAACAAAAGCAGTAATTACTGCCTGTAATTATCATGGTTCTTATTTAGAAAAAATGTGAGAAAATGTTAAGTATTAAAACATGAAAGCAGCTATTAATCAAACCTTTACACCTTCTTTAACTCAGGCATAATGGTGGGTATTATCATAAATCTACTGTGATAGTAACACAAGAATAATGAGTTCAGTAATGATAGCGATGATGATCATAATGATTTTAACCAACAAAGAATGGTGTAGATTTATTGCTAATAATGTGGTACAGGAACCTCTTCCATTAAAATTACCTATGAGTGTTCTCCTCACTGGGTAACCTGCATGTAAGAGTGTGCTATAGCCACCTTCCCCCGTGGCTAAATATCAAGGTTGATTGTTTGTGGGGTATGGCTTATCTCTGGAAAGTCTTTATCTGAGTCCCTATTTGGCCACAGGGTCCTCCCTTCTCCTTTTAAAGAATTTAGAACACCCAGAGACTTGTTAACTGGGTGGTGCCCACTCCAAAGAGAGGACCAGAATGGTTTGAGGTGGGTGTAGAAAGCCCAAGGCCCAGGAAGAAAGCAGATTTTCTGGGGCAGACCTCTCCCTTCTCCATCCTACCAAGCTCCTCAACCCTGTACACTCTCCAGAGAAGATCATTGTTGGGGAATGGATGATGGTTTTGGGCAAGGGCAGACCCTCCAGGTCAGTCTCAGTAGAGGGGCCTGCTTGGTATGGGGCTTTGATTGACACAGTGGAAAGGGTAGGGGAGGATATTCTACCTCTTAAGATCCCTGAAGCTTTAAAACCCGCCTTCCCTCTCACAGTACAGCAAAAGGCCTGGATTTGGGGTGGCCATAGCAATTGTGAAGGGAAAAGACAACTGAGAGACCCATAGTCATTCAGGAGGGTGAATGCCTTAGTGCAGGGGTCAGGAACCTATGGCTCGCGAGCCATATGTGGCTCTTTTGATGGCTGCATCTGGCTAACAGAAAAATCTTTAATAAAAATAATAATAGGCCCTGGCCGGTTGGCTCAGCGGTGGAGCGTCGGCCTAGCGTGCGGAGGACCCGGGTTCGATTCCCGGCCAGGGCACACAGGAGAAGTGTCCATTTGCTTCTCCACCCCTCCAACACGCTTTCCTCTCTGTCTCTCTCTTCCCCTCCCGCAGCCAAGGCTCCATTGGAGCAAAGATGGCCCAGGCGCTGGGGATGGCTCTGTGGCCTCTGCCTCAGGCGATAGAGTGGCTCTGGTCGCAACATGGCGACCCCCAGGATGGGCAGAGCACCCCCTCCTGGTGGGCAGAGCGTCGCCCCTGGGGGGCGTGCCGGGTGGATCCCGGTCGGGCGCATGCGGGAGTCTGTCTGACTGTCTCTCCCTGTTTCCAGCTTCAGAAAAATAAAAAATAAAAAATAAATAAATAAAAAAAAATAATAATAATGTTAAAAATATAAAACATATTCATATATTACAATCCATTTATTTCCTACTGCTCGTGTTCATGATTGTGGGTGGCTGGAGCCAATCACAGCTGTCCTCCAGAACAACACCAAATTTTTATTGGATAATGCGTAATGTACACGGGTCGTTGTATGGCTCTCACAGAATTACATTTTAAAATATGTGGTGTTCATGGCTCTCTCAGCCAAAAAGCTTCCCGACCCCTGCCTTAGTGACTAGCCTGAAGGTTACCTGACCATGTCCTTGTTTTTTTAATGAAATTAACTTGGCATTTGTACGTTGCAAATGTTCTCAAATCCTCAGTGGAAACCCATGTTTTAATGTAAAATATAGTATCAAATGCTTGGTTTTTAAAGACATTGTTCTTTGAACATATTGCTTTATTTCAGTGGAGTTCAAACTCTAAAACCTAATTTTGCCCCTCAATTTTCAGCCCAAAGTGAACCCTAAATTCTATTAAAGTTTATAAAAAGGATGCTCTGAAAGCTTGAACTTCTGGAGACCTGTCAGAAAACCCAAGTCCCTAACCAGAAAAAAAGTAAATGCAGCTATGCTCAAAACTTGTAGATATACTTAGTGGTTTTCATATACCAATCTGAGTATATTTTCCTAATGCCAGCCTTTTCAATTAACTGTAAAATTCTGACAGTTATGGAGTATGGAATGCAGTGGTGACATAATTAGAACTTATATGTAATAAATAATACATCTGTGGTATTTTAACCTCCAATACCAGTTATAAAGTCAATGTGTGGGCCAATTAACTACAGGGCATTTTATTTTTAAACTAAGGCACTATAAACACACTGGTTTTAAATGTCCTAATTAGTAACTTGCTTGTTAATTACCTTTCTGATTAATTGTGTAGCAATCTAATTTGTAGATGAACCACTTAAAGAATGATACCTTGTAATTCTTTCTTCTGTCTTTAAAGTTCCCCTGTAAAGTGTGATTTTGTATTCAGCTGGCCTATAGTAGAAATTTTCTGCTTAAAAGATTCTTTGAGTTTAGATTAAAACTAAATTTCACTTAATATTTTTCCCTATCAGGATTGGGCAGGTTGGGTGGAGGTGCTGTGGCAGATAATAGGAGAAAGTGAATAAAGGCCAAAATTACACTGTATCCTTGAGCCTGAACACATTTCTCCGTTCTATAAAGAAGAGAGAAAGAATTTATGCATGACTTTCATTACAAGAAATTCTCAAATCCAAAAACCGCTTTAGGGGAAAAGAAATAATTTTTAAAGAAACCTTACTGTGGCCTCCACACCCCTATCATGGACTAGCCCATGGGATAATTTAATGCAGTGGACAAAGGGCTAATGACCAATTTCAATAAAGGCTGTCTTGCACTGGAACATCCTGGGGCTGTTCTATTAGCATCAGAAAGAGCTCAAGGTCCTGCTTCCACCAGAGCTATTGTTGCCGGGGTTTGTCGCCAATCCCATCCTGCAGAAAGCCTTTAGCCCTGATGGCAGATGATTCTCTAAGTGAATAGAGATGAAGGCGGGGATATTAAGTGACTCTATAAAACATCCCGGACACAATTGTGTGATTGATGGAGGACAAAGTGGGAACAGCAGGACACAGGATCCTGGGAGAAGCAGCCTTGTCAATGCGAGAAACCCATCTCTGGAAACAGCTTCTCCTGGAGGAGTTTGCAGTCTATTTGTATGAGTAATCAGCTGGGCCCCCTCTCTGTCAGCCCTGTTTACTCACTGATTTTCTCAACAAGACAACCATTGACACTGGATGGATGGGGCTAATCTGGCGCAGAACTGGCGGCTTCGCAGAGGCTACAGGTCGAAAATAGAGCGCGGTGCCAGCTTCACCTCGCCTAATCTAGCGGCTAATATTTATTAGAGCCAATTTATACCGCTGCTCTCTCAAAGAGCAAGGAAGGCCCGGGTGCAATTAATAACATGGGCAATAACCACAGACAAACAAATAAATAAGGGTCTGTGAACTGTTTGGTTGGTTTTAAGAGAGGATAGGAGGGGGGAAAGGTTGGGTTTTGCAACGTGGAGCTGGAAAAAGGAAGTAAAAGTAGCTGTGAAGCCCCTGAACCGAAGCTTTCTACTTGGTCCCCCCCTCATCCAATCTCAAAACTACAACCCGGCTGCAAAATGGCTTTGGAACCTGCACAAATGCATGTAATTCAACTTACATCTAACAGAATCTAAAAAGACACCTGCCCTCGCAGGCAGAGGTGCATGCGCACACTCCTGTTGTAAATTTCAGTTTGTTTATCCTCTCAGGGGGAGGAGGGAAACACCGGTCGCGCGCCTAGCATTACACTCAGTAGCCAAGCCCTGCAGCCCCGGAGAAGAGTGGCTAGTGGCTGGCTGGGAGCTAGGAGCTGGGGAGGTGAAGAGGAGAGAATGCAGATGGGGTACTAGGCAGAGGGACTAGGAGATCATAGAGGCTTCAGACCCTTCCCTCTAAAATCTATACTCTAGTTGGCTGAGTTTGCAGTATTTCGATGTTTAACATGATTTTGTCGCGCTATACTGGGGAGAAACAGAAAAATAAAGTGTGTGCGCTCCAGGGCGCGTCATGAGTCTGAAGCCCTGGTGGGTATCTAATCGCAGAAATGTGCACACTGCAAAGAGCTACTAGGAAGCGGCATTGTTCTTTACTGGGCGCGGATGTCACGGGAGGAGGGGGGGCTGCTGCACGAGCGTTGACCTCGCCGCCGCCCAGGCCTGTAGACCGCAGGCAGCGAAGTAGGAAACCCTCTGCCCTCGAGCCCTGTTCTCCCCACTCGTTCTCCCCGAACCCCTCTGGGCCAGCAGGCTCCCGCGCCTTGCTAATTGCTCAGCTCCCTTCATGCACACACCTCCACTAATTTTACATTTCTCATTCTGCGGGTAGCTGGAAAGCTACTCGGGGAATACGGTCGCTTCTCTTAGCTACCGCATGAATACAGTGAGTGGTGGCTATTTAGGCCTCCCTGGTCGGGGTTTTTGGTAAATTAGCAGCCTGGCTGTATAATCAGGCATTTGCCATTGAGGCCACAACGCTGTATTCGTTAACCAGGTGAGATTTCATCGTCTAATGGGTTGGGAGGTGTGACCGAGCTGCTAAGTTAGTAATTAAACTTCACAAATATCATTCGATTGCATTAAAAAAACAAACAACAAACAAAAAAACAAAAAACCCCCACAAAAAACAAACAAACAAAAAACCCCACCAAACTTTTTTTACAAGCCAGAATCAGGTTACCCCAGACACTTAGTAACAAAAAATAAAAACTCTTTCCAAAATGTATACACTAAGGGAAATGCTTTCTTTGTGAAACATATGAAATAACATGGTTTAGTATCTAAACACAATACTTGAATTCTATTATCCTATCAAATCCAGTCCTTGTGGTTATAGTTCTAGGTAGGTAGTAGAAGAAGTATTTCTGACCTCCAAAGGCAGAAAAGGACTAGAACTGAAAAATCTGGGGACTACTAGAGATTTGTCCCTCTAGGCCTGTTGTTTAGATTTATTATTGTACTAAGAGTTGGAATCAAAGAGAAAAGGGCAAACACTCGGGTAAAATGTTATTTCAAGCCTGTACTGCAGCCGGCAAGAGCCAGCCCCCTGGTGCCCGTGGGGCCGGAAGTCCGGCACCTCCACCTTGATCTTTCAAGTGTAGCCATATTAGTTGTGGCTGGTTACTGATATTCTGGTGTATTAGAAATACTTGTTAGATTTTCTTACCAAAAACAAGTAAGCTTTCCCATTATAGCGAGAATTCCCCATGTCTGTAGATACGTGGGATAAATATGTGGTATCTATAATAGAGAGACAGAGTGTAAGACCTAGTAGATTTTTCTGCGTTGAAAGCCTAAATGAAAACATAACAAAATATTATTAGCTTTATCTGCCGACACCAGGGACGCAGGCTAAAGTATTTTTCATTTAATTTGATAGTGAATAAAGCACTTAAGGCACTTGATGATTTATTGATCAAATAGAAATTGGACACCAGACAACATCTCCTTATTTAATTTCCATTCACACGATTAAAAGCCAAGTGAACTACTTTCTTTTTTATTTTTTAAACAATTTGCTCAATAAGCTTTGTGTTATATAAGGAATAAAACGAGAACCCTTTGCCCAACCTATAAATCTCTCCTTTGGCTAATATGAATGACTATGGGGCACGGGAACCTTCATTGAACTGTAAACACTGTTTTAATAGACAGTAATGGCCCTATGATTTTTAGCTATTGTTCCAAAATGACTACCATGTTTATTGCCGTCATTAAAAATGAATTAAAGAGTTATGAAACTCCTCAATAATGAGAACTCCGGCCGTTTATACGCGGTGGTTCTCTTCTCCCCAGCACAGTGGGAAGTGCAGCGGCTCCGAGTGGGACAGACTGCGGGACAGCCGCTGGGAGATGGTTTTGGGGGTGGAGGGAAGGATCAGAACCTCTCTCTCAGAAGAGAGAGGGGAGGGCCGCGAGTCCTGGAGAGGGGGAAGCAGAGGAGGCGACCCGGTAGGGGAGGCAAGTCCGGGAAGCCCTGCCAACTCCGATTCTCCCCGCGAGGAGCGCGCGGGTGGGTGGAGGCGGAAGTTGGGGGCAGCGGGGGAGCGGGTGCGCCTCCTCGGCCGCAGGGGGCCGTGACGGGGAGCCGGGAGGACTGCGAGGAGGACTACGGGGAGGACTGCCGGGAGGATTGCGGGGAGGACTGCCGGGAGGACTGCCGGGAGGATTGCGGGGAGGACTGCCGGGAGGACTGCCGGGAGGACTGCGGGGAGGACTGCGGGGCGGCAGCAGGTGGAAAGAGTGAGGGGAAGAGAACGGGGCGGGCAGCGAGAGGCGTCCTGGGGGCCGCGGCCGCCAGCCCGACCACCTCCCCGCCCCGCTGCCGCGAGAGGGGCCACCCCCACCCCGACCGCCTCCGCGCCGCTGGGGGCTTCGTAGGAAAATGGCTCTGCGAAGTTGCGTGCGGCCAGTCTCCGTTCTCCGAGGGGTCCCTGGCTGGAGCCTGCACGTTTCTCTTTGCATTAGCAAAGCCCAAAGTCATCCAGTTTGCGCTAATCACCACAATTAGTCCTGAATTATCACCGGACTCTGACAGACGTTCCTTGTAACTCTCTTTTATTTCCAACAGCCCTAATCAGCCGCTCTCATTACAAACGCTGATTAAACTGCAAATTATCCAGCAGCGGCCCTGTTCCCGTCTACCAGCAGCTCGTTCAATATCAATTAAGGCCGAGCGGTAAAGCCTGCAGCCTCCGAGAGCTTCCAACTGCCTGATAGTGGCACTTATTAGTTTGGAAAACTAGGAAAATACTAATAATCAACAACCAAGGGGAAGAGGAGGCAACTAAACAAAAGGAAGGCAGGCAGGAGCCGGTGGAAGGAGCGCGCGCACCGCCTGCCGGGCCCCTTCTCTGGCCCCAGGTGTGCTGGACGCCCAAATGTGTTCTCTCACATGTTGTCTTGGGCTTCGCTGAGACATTTTTGCGAACAATACATCGGATTTGGGCATTTTAAACCAAACTAACTTCCAGAACTGCCTTTATCGAGTCGTTCTAAAATCCGTTTTCAATAAGCTGTTACATTTGATGCTAAAAAACATTGACCTCGTCCGGTAAATAAAATGGGAGCTGATGACAGTTGATTTTATTTACCTATTTTGTCAAATTAGACTTCCACGGCAGGGCGCTGCTCACACAGGTTACTAAACTGTAGTCCTGCCGTCCCACCTCCATCCCAACTTGGGGCTGAGGTGTAAAGAGGAAAGCTGCGTTTCCCTCTTCGTCCTCCTCCCCCCTCTTCCCCTAAATCTCTTCTCCCTTTCCTCCCCCATCTCCCTCTGTCCCGGGAGAGTGGGTGCGGGCGGGAGACACTAGTCTACCCCTCCAAGGAAACGTGGATTTGCCAAGGGTTCAACTGGGATGAGGGAAGCAGCTGCAGAAAGGCCTGGAGGGTTTCAAGACAGTAGGGACCCTTCTGTGCTGACCCTCTGGCCACTCTCTACCCCCAGGCAGGGGCAAGCTACCTGTGAGCCATTCTTTTTCATTTGATGGACTTGTTCCCCATCTCCAGAAATTAAAAAATGAGGAGAACCATACATAGCACACTAAAGCTGGAAAAAGGAGTTAATAGACTATTCATTTCTATCTAGAGTTAGACAAGGCATGTGTTTGATGATTTATACATTATTAGTAATGTGTGTGTTTGTTTTACCAAAAACTATTCATTCACTGATAGGCCTGAAACCCTGAGAGCTCAGGTAAGGAGTGAATTATTGGAGAGCTTAAAATGGCTTAATAAAGTCTGAAGTTGAAGTTTTTGCCCCTTTTCTAAAGCTTTCAGCAAGCTAGTTGTAATTACATCTTCTTAGACTTTAAAGACAGAAAAAGGTTTCCTACTCCTGAAGAGCTAGCTGGTTTGCTTCCTTCTCTCTGGAGCAGAAAAACTACTTGGCTAATTTGTTTCCCCTTTTGCATTGACTGCCAGGAAGCTCAGAGCTAAATTCCATGCTTAGCATGATACTTATCTTCATGACAGAATTACTTTCTCTCAGTCCTTAACCCTTTATTTCTCCTGCTTTATGTTGGAAATAAGTGGGATTGAAACAAATGTCTCCTGAGTATTTACTACTCTATATTTACACCACCAGACCTACTTGGAGAAATATAGCACTTTTGTAATTAAATTCTTTGAGCTCTTAAGAGGAAAAAACCTTCATGAAATTTACACTTGTCTCTTTCTGTTTCTGGCAATTACTTGCCTTCCAAATTATGGAAGAAATTCCTTTGATTTAAAGAATGTTTCTGCTCTTTTTTTCTTTCTTTCTTTCTTTCTTTCTTTCTTTCTTTCTTTCTTTCTTTCTTTCTTTCTTTTTTAGAGAGAGAGGAAGAGTGGGGGGGGGGGCATCAACTTACAGTAGTTGCTTCCAGTATGTGCCTTGACCGGGCAAGCCCAGGGTTTGGTTTCTGATCTTTCTCATCAGTCATGTTCACAACCATGATCCTCAGCTAGGGCTTCATCATCTTATGCCCAAATGTCTGAAGATGAATCCTAAGCAAGTCTCCCAAACAGCTCTCAGTGCAATCTCTTGAAACCATGAGGGTCTCCTACTATGGTTCAAATAACATTTTCTTCTCTAAATAATTTCACATAGTTTGTTTACATCTTTTGAAACTTTAGAAATTCTGTTCTGATACTAATTGTCATTTGCTATAACATGCTTTTAAGTGATCTCAAGCTTTTCCTATTTAAAAATATAGAGAGGTGGGCAAAAGTAGGTTTCTCAATTGTAACACAAATAAATAATGCAATAATAAATAAATATTACAAAATAAACTATTTACATACTCACAACTGTAGACCTACTTCTGCCCACCCCTGTATTATTAAGTACTTAAATAAATATTACAAAATACACTATTTATTTATCATACTCACAACTGTAAGCCTACTTCTGCCCACCCCTGTATTATTAAGTACTTACTATGTGTCAGGCACTTGTTAAACTCTTTACATGTTCTCTCATTTGATCCCTTAACAACCATCTGATGTAGGTACCATTATTACTGCTTTTACAGGTAAAGGTTATTCAATAACTGCTCAAAGAAGCATGAATTCTGCCTTTCCTTGAGAAAGGAACATGCTTTCTGTTTTGTTTTCTATTTCATATAGTAGGAATTGAAGAAAAACATATGTGGAGTGCCTGATTTTTAAAATCTATAGAACCCTTCACCCCAACCATATATACATATACTTGCCATGAGTGTGACTTTGATAATGATGTTATCACTCCAAATACCAGTGAATATAATCCCTAGGTAATACATCTACTCACTGAAGGAAGGAAATGTTTCTTCTTTCTTCTACTGTTAAATCCACTCTGATCCAAATGGCACTAGTAGCTGTTGACACATCCCTCAGAGTCCCCTTCTCTGGGACAATACACCAGCTACAAAGTATCTCTCCAGCTGGCATGGGTAAAACTGTTGGAAGCCTACTTGCACAGAATTTGGAATTCAGCATGCCAAAAAACAATAAGCTTATCATGTGAGAACTGTTCAAAAGGCAAAATTAGGGCAGCCAGCTAATGACAGCTTTTAAATAAAGGTATGTATGTGTTAGTTTGTAAATTTTCTGTAAAAGCTGAAAATATTTCCTCAGTCAACTTAGCAATATGGTAGGAGAAGTTTTGCCTAAGTGTCCTGAAACCCAGTTAAAGTCCTAATCTTGATGAGCAAGGCCTTATTTTGTATATTTTAAAATTTAATTTTATGCCCTGTCATGAAAACCTTGAAAAATTACCTTCCATCATGACATTTTAAAAAATTGCCTTTTATCCCTGGAACTGGAGAATAAAGATGCTTTTAGCAATAAAATATATTACAGGATAGGACCCATGTTTAAAAATACTGCTGACAAAGACACATTTGGAAAAAAACTAATGCTACTGCCACTGACAGGTTGAGCCTCCTTGTCTGAACTTTTGGTGTAGATGTCTAAGAGGCCATTTCTACTACATGGAACAGTTAGAGGTTATTGTAACCATCTTAGCAATAGACAGGAGCTCAGCTGGAACTGATATGTGTGATCACTGATTGATTACCTGTCTGCTTGATAGTGTGTAGTTGAGTGAACTCATTTCCTTTACAGGACAGAAAGATTCACAAAGTAGAAAGTGCAAGTACTTAAATGAAAATTAATGTTAAGAATATAGTGGTGAATCTCTATGCAAATATATGAACATATTATGAGTGTGGATATACTGTGATTTCAGAAAATCACAGCTATGGCAGTCTGTATTTACAATGTAGACAAAAGGATGACATTATTAGCTTAATTTTAAAAAGGATTTCTTTCTTACCAGTTAGCCTCAAGCTTCCTCATCTTCCTGAAGGATTTGACATAAACTTTGATCTATAACCATTCTCTTTAAACACAGCTTTCTGGGGATGCATCTGTTGCAATAAAACCAGGTGCTCCTGTATTGTCTTTTTCTTGGAATTCTGTTGCTTTTATTCTTTATCAAGAATAAGAATGACTTATTCATCTCCCTATCCCAAGAGCTGTGAAAAGTATCTTTAAATAATAGCTGTTTCATAGGTATCTGTTGAAATTAAAAGATAGTGTAAGTGTGAAGATAGCTCTGGGTACTATAGTTCTTTCTTGTTGGGTCTGCAGCTGATCTCCTTTGGTGGGAAGCCGTTACATTTTTGCAGGGTTTGTTTCTATTTGCTGTTATGTCTCTTGAGAGCAAAATAAATCCTAGGCTCAAAATACTACCTGCTGGATTGCCCTGACTACTTCTCTTTGTTGTTTGAGGTCAGTTGGAGGCTCTGCTTCAGTTAACATTTCTAGTAGTTGTCTGGTCAGTGTACTGATTTTCTTCACATCTCAGTTTAATGAACAGAAGCCCAGCCCTTATACCTGCCTTTATACATCTTTGCTATGGAGAGGGGTGCAGCCAGTAACAGACCCTCATTTATGCTAAAAATTCATTGCTATCAGTCTGTCCACCCAAAGAAGTCCACTCAACTAAACAAGTTCCCTTTCAGTGACTTGGTGTGACTCTGGGCACCTCAATCCTCTATATCATAATATCCACTTACTACCATAACCTGGGTTCCCATGAGTGGTGAGAGGGGTTTTTTGATAAAAGTTATTATGCACCTGCTTCTTAGAAAAAATATATTCACATTCATGGAAAATTTAGCATATAATTTTGAAAGGGTCACAGAATGATCCCAAGGGACCTGTAAACCCCAGGTTAAAAATCTCTTCCTCAGATGTATGTTTCTTTGCCCTGGATGGTTGGCTCAGTGGTAGAGTGTCAGCCTGGCATGCAGGAGTCCCGGGTTCGATTCCCGGCCAGGGCACACAGGAGAAGCACCCATCTGCTTCTCCACTTCTCCTTCCTCCCTATGTCTCTCTTCCCCTGCCACAGCTGGGGCTCCATTGGAGCAAGGATGGCCGGGGCGCTGAGGATGGCTCCGTGGCCTCTGCCTCAGGCGCTAGAATGGCTCTGGTTGCAACAGAGCAGTGCCCCAGATGGGCAGAGCATCGCCCCCTGGTGGGCATGCCGGGTGGATCCCAGTTGGGAGAATGTGGGAGTCTGTCTGACTGCCTCCCCGTTTCCAGCTTCAGAAAAAAAAAAAAACCACACAAACAGATGTATGTTTCTTTAATTTTTGTTTGCTCATCATGCCATTAGAGTCCTATTCACCCACCTCCCATAATAAAAAAAAGTAACTGAGGAAAAATCAAGTCACTTTTTCTTAAATCTCTACAAAATGCCATAATGTCTGTGAAATCAGTTTCTCTCTTTTATAATCACCAATGCACATTTATACAATGTTCTGCCTTCAGGTGCTTTGATATACCCAACTTTAGACAGATGTAACCATATTCATACAAATGCACACAAACCAACTTTTTAAGCATTAGAACAAAAAGAAATATTAGGTTTCAGTCTCTTTTCCTTTTATTTTTCCACCCCATCTGTGGCAAATTGGTTACAAATATTGAAGTGACCAAAAAGAGGATATGCAAAGTTTCATAAAATCAGACTAACATAATCAGGTCAAGCTGTTTATTTCAGATGGAGACCATAAATCATGCAAATCTACATATAGAAAAATTTAAACAATTAGGATTTTTAAAGGAAAAATTTTATTTCCTTGGTTGAGAACTAAGCAAAACTCTGAAAAATTCTCCCTTAAAATGCCACAGCAAATAGTGTGTAATGTATGTAACCAAGGTGGACTTTTAATTATGGAACATTAACTTTGACCTAAGATCTCATTATATCTACATATATATATATGTAACATAACTGCATATAAACTATCATTAGAACTGAACACATTTGTAATGTATGGGATCAGTTTTGATATTTGCTGCTCAGTTCTTTGCTGTTGGGTCACATCTCCATCTTAAGTGCCTTTTCCACAGTACTCAGCAGAGGAACTTTGTTCCACCCATGGGCAGTGGTAATTAGAATGGCAGTTGCTCCAAATGTAGCATCAGAGGCTCCAATTAGACTATTTGAGGAGTGATGCTGCCAACTGCATTTGTATCCTAGTAGACTCTCCAGTGGTATCCTGAAAATGGCAGTAAAGCAATAACCACATGTTCTCTGTTCACCACTTCCAATCCAAATCTTAAGCCAGAGTATTTGGCTCAGTGGTTTTCATCAAGTTCCTGACTTTGCTGGGTCTTCGGTGACCTATGAACAAAATAGTACTTTTATTCTCAAGGACCCTGAGAATCTTAATTAGGCAGTTAAAGAATTAAAAGGATAATAAGACACTACAATAACAATATATTCTAGAGAAACATTGGAAAACTCAGGGCAGAGAGCCCTAACTGGAAATGGGAAGCAACTATTTGATCATGTCAGAACAACTGACGAAGAGAGGAAGAAAATCAAGATGGCAACTGCCAATGAACATGTTTTTCTTATAGGTCTGTTTTCTTGTAAATATAAGCCAATTTTGAATTCAGTCTTGCTATAACAGGATTTCTGTTTTGTTCCTAAGTCCCATACCTCACCTAATCTTTCAGGTCTAGTGAATGGCTATCCCTCTTGTTAATTGAGTCTAGGCTCTGCCTTCTTGCTGGTGCAGTTTCCAGGAAGAAAGTCCTGTCCCTATGGTTAGGGTCCTATTGTTCATTCAGGAAATTTTATTGAGCATCTACTATATAACTGTACTAACACCAGGGATATGGCAATGAACCAGACAAATAAAGCTTAAATTTATTTCCTGATGCTTATATCTGGTAGAAAAGAATACACAGTTATGAAGTAAATCAACAAAAGATCATTTTAGACATTGATGAGAGCTAAAAAGAAAATTAAATGGATTTATCAAAGAGAGAAATTTCTCTCTGAGACTACTTTATTTTTTTTATTTTTTTCTTCTTTTTTTATTTTATTTTTTTACAGAGACAGAGAGTCAGAGGGATAGTTAGGGACAGACAGACAGGAACAGAGAGATGAGAAGCATTAATCATTAGTTTTTCATTGCAACACCTTAGTTGTTCATTGATTGCTTTCTCATATGTGCCTTGACCACGGGCCTTCAGCAGACCGAGTAACCCCTTGCTTGAGCCAGTGACCTTGAGTCCAAGCTGGTGAGCCTTGCTCAAACCAGATGAGCCCGCGCTCAAGCTGGCGACCTTGGGGTCTCGAACCTGGGTCCTTCCGCATCCCAGTCTGACACTCTATCCTCTGCGCC
This sequence comes from Saccopteryx bilineata, assembly GCF_036850765.1. Taxonomy (NCBI): domain Eukaryota; kingdom Metazoa; phylum Chordata; class Mammalia; order Chiroptera; family Emballonuridae; genus Saccopteryx; species Saccopteryx bilineata. The sequence continues at coordinate 202,631,054 of NC_089493.1, read as the reverse complement.
ACCGCCTGGTCAGGCTCTCTAAGACTACTTTAGATTGGGGGTCACAAAGGGGTCTTTGGTTGGTGACATTTAAGCCATGATCTAGCTAATAAGTGGTAAGTCGGAAATATCTGGGGAAGAGTATTTGAGGAAGCAGGAGTAGTTAGTGCAAAGGCACTCATACAGGTATGTTTTCAGGACAGAATGAAGATTGTGACTGTAGTTAATGAGAAGCAGTGAGTGACAGGAGTTAAGGTCAGAGAGATAAGCAGAGGCCAGATCAGGTAGGGCCTTGTACACCATGACAAAGGGTCTGGATATTGTTCTAGATGCAATAGAAAACTATTGGGGGCTTTTAACATAGAATTTGTGTGATTAAATTTGTTTTTAAAGGAAAACTTTGGCTGCAGGAGGATGAAGAATGAATTATAGAGGGCCAAGAGTGGAGGACACGACAGGGACTTAATGTGGAAGTATGCGTGAAGATAGAGAAGTGAATGGATTTGCAATATATTTTGGAGGGAAATGACAGGAGTGCTGATGGATTAGATGTGGGAGATGAGGGAAAAGAAGAAACAGGTTGACTTCTAGATCTTGATCTTGGTCCCCTAGGTCACTGGTCGGCAAACTGTGGCTTGCGAGCCACATGTGGCTCTTTGGCCCCTTGAGTGTGGCTCTTCTACAAAATACCATGTGCGGGCGCTACCTTGATAAGGAATGTACCTACCTATATAGTTTAAAAAATCTGGCTCTCAAAAGAAACTTCAATCGTTGTACTGTTGATATTTGGCTCTGTTGACTAACGAGTTTGCTGACCACTGCCCTAGGTAGATAGGCTGTGGCTTCCTGAAATGAGGGCAGATTTTATTGGGGTGGAGGGAGTAAGCATTTTTGAGATACTCTTGAACTTCCTAGTAGTTACTTCTAATCCCTGCCCTGTCCACCCCACCACCACTATGGTAATCACCTACTATCTTGAGCATCAAACAGTATCTGACTTCAAGTTTCTAGTTCCTTTGCCAGGCACTATGTGTATATCTGAAACTCCATCACTCCAAGATGTCTGGGGTTGCCACTGCCAAGCTTTGTTTGTTACCATGACTGTAGGGCACCATCTTCTCCATGCCCCTGCCATGCACATATGGTGAGGTATGTTTCCCCAATAGGTAGAGGAGTCTGAGTGAAGGTTCCAGGCATTGGCTTCCTTGTTCATAAAGTGAATTATGTTAATTCTTCAAATGGGGTCCCTGGACCAGCAGCATCAACATTACCTGGGAATTTGTAAGAAATGCAAAAGCTCAAGCCCCAACCATACCCATAGAATCAGAACCTCTCAGGTGAGGATCAGAAGTCTGTTTTAACAAGCCCTGCAAGTGAATCTCAAAATTCATGCCAAGATTTGAGAGTCATTGAAGCAATGTTCTTTAAACTGTCTTTCAGGGCTAACAGTCTATGAACCCATTATCTTTTAACCTAATCTATATGACTTAAGTGATTTTTAAGGAATATTTTAAAATTTATTTATTGATTTTTAGATAAAGAGGAAGAGGGAAAGAGAGACAGAGACAGAAACATTGATCTGTCCCTGTATGTGCCCTGATGGGACCTGAACCAGCACCTCTGAGCACTGGGACAATACTCTAACCAACTGAGCTGTCTGGGCAGGCCATGACGGGACCTGAACCAGCACCTCTGAGCACTGGGACAATACTCTAACCAACTGAGCTGTCTGGGCAGGCCATGACTTAAGTGATTTTTAAAAATTCTGTAGTTATGACTCAAGGTTATACATAGTTCAGACACGTGAAAGAGCAAATCCTGAGACAACACATTCCTCATAAAATTATTTTTGTAGTTTCCCCAAACATTTATTTAAATTCATCAGCCTCTACCCATAATACTTTTAAAGAAACTTTAAATTTAAAAAATCACCCTGAGATTTATCACAGTGGAGTTGTACATCATTTTAGTGAATGGTTGAAAACTGCTGAACAGGTGTAATAATGCCTTTGGGATTAAATAATTGTTACAGAATTACATCTTCATAATGACAGCAAGGGGAGGTGGCACCTCTCACTGCTCTGTCAAAGTTGATTTTAGAAGGGCTATAAAAGTTGAATCTAGTCTGAACAACTACCACCTGCTGTTTGGGATACTGAAAAATCTTTTATTTTAAAATTATTTTTTAAATAATATTTTAAAAATATTTTAATTATCTTGTAGATTAACTTAGAAAAATTCTCTAAATAGCTGTAGTTTCTGATATGGGCGGAGGATTAAAACAAAATAGACAAGGAACTCAAATTTAAAACAATGTGTGCAAAGAGGTGAATTTTAGTAAACAAATGTGTTTGTGGATTCCATTTCAGGCCCCTGTGTTCTTGGTGAATGTAAAAACAGGTCCTGCCTTTCTAAATAATGAATCCAACATTGGGAAGACAGCTAAAAAGATAGATTTCAGGTGTCCTTATAGTTTATTTCTTTTGTCTTTACAGCAGTCAGCTCAACCATTTAATTGTGTCAGTTTCTAAAAGAAATGTAACAAGATTTTAAGTATGTGTTCTAGCTGATGCTTAAACTGAAAGAAAATGACTCACATATGCTATATAATATAAGCCAAGGGGTTTTCACAGTTAATTGAAACATCTGAGAAAATGAAGATTACCTGTGGTTTATGTCTGCCACTGATGAGAAAACGAGAGATTGGTGTGATGTACTCACTGGTTTGCAAATCTAAAGGTGTGCAGAGAGTGTCACAAATCACCTTGATGTCCCTAAGAAGGAGATTTTACTTCGGAAGCTCCAATTAATAAAAAAAGATATTTAGCTAGATAGCTTTTGGTTGCCTATGCATCTGTGGGTTCTGACACATAGCAGTCCCTTCTTTTCAGGGCTGGAATAATTTACACTCATGAAGCCAGCTCAGGATTCATTGTCTTTAGATTAGTATATGTAAAACATCTCAGTTGGAGGCAGTAAAGAGTCAAAACAAATCACACTACACCTGGTTTGAAGATCTGTTCTCATTTGTAAAGGTTATATGAATTTGATATAGGAATATCAGATCATTTTTCCATGAGCACAAAATTTGTTTATGGCTTATCCAAAAAAGAAGTGGCAAAGATACAGTTAGATATATTCATCTCCTGCTGTGTACTCATCTGAGGTTAGCTTGGTTACTGGGCCAACTCGAGAGCTTTTTAATTCTCATCTGAAAGGGGGCATGAATTGAGAAGGGATGGTCAGGGCATGGCAGCAGGAACAAAAAGACTTGAGCAAACAGCTCAACCAGATTCTTCATAGCCAGTGCTATTAGCATACACTGGCCTGAAGAACGGACTAATATGAATTTTAAGGAATAGAGAAACAGATCACACTTTAGTGTATCCTGTCAGCCACATCTTGCCCTGTCTTCAGTGAGGGGAAATGAAAAGGGAGCTCATCGGTATCGGAAGGACAAAACAAAAACAAAAACATAGACAATTTCACTGTCAAGTCCCCACAGTGACTTCTGACTAGTCAGGATTGCAGAATTGGTGGGTGTGGAGCCAGCCTCCCTGTCCAATAACCTTTCTTCTACACCATTTCCCAAAGAATGCTTCTCAGAAAACTTAGTTCCATAGGCGGTTAGAGAAACAGTTTTCACAAGAGCAGGGTGCTGTGGTTAAATCAGATTAGGAAGCAAGAGTTTAAATTCCTTTGTTATTTAACGATGTCAGATGGGTGTCTGGGGATCAGGTTCCTGAGTCGGTTTGCCCTTGTTGATTGTGAGTGGAGGAGTGTGACTTGCTGATAATAGAATGATGTATTTTCAGATATGCTTGAAGACAGAATACTTTTCTGTTGCAGAGAGGGGAGGTTTTTTGGGGTCTGGTGATGCACAGGACACCCTTTGGGTAAACCTGATCATGTAGTGACTGTTCATTTGCTGATACTTGGAGATGGCCAATTTGTTCACAGTGTGATGGGACACTCACAGGCAAGTCAGGTGCTCAGATTTGCTGAATGGTTATCTGCCAAAAGAGGCAATTGGTCTCCATAAGTGAAACAAAGAAAGTATTATTGTAAAGACTGGTGGCTGGAACAGAGTCTCCTTGAGGTGAGGCAGGGTCATGTGTGGTAGACAAATGCCCCAGTAGAGCCCAAGCTCTACATCAATCAGGCATCCCTAATTCAACTTCCCCACATAGTGGACACTCCTGCTTAATAGCAGGGCTAGCAGCCTCTTCGAGACTACTCTTGAGGCGACTATGAGGATTCTATTTATCAGTGCCAAGACCAACTGCTACCGGAGGAAAGACACAACAGACACACAAGTTATTTGCAAGAATCACACAGGCAGTTTATTACTCACAAATCCTTTTGGCGTGCCTGGGTACAGCTTAAGGGTGCCCCATCGGCATGCTTCTTGGTCAGAGCAGCTATGGAGACAGTTGAAGGATGTTCAACTTTGGAGTCTGGGCGACTACCACAGCAGGGGGGTCTCCTTAGCTTTAGTAACTTTTCTGGCCTATGCCTTCTAACAGGTGTCAATCTACAGGATTATCATATCAAACCACCTTTTTGGGAGTTCCTAGCAGGGAGCCCTTTTTATGTTAATCTATAGAAATGTCACATCAAGCCATTTTTAAGGTGTTCCAAGGGAAGCTTCTTGTTTATGTTAACCTACAGAATTATAACATCAAGCCACTTTTTATCTGTATATAACTTCACACACACTAACTGGGCCCTGCAGAGAAGCAGAGTCTGCCAATCGTATCTGCACACACTAGATTATTTCCTATCCAGACAGCATAGCCTTATTCACTTGCCTTAATGGCTTTTAATATTATATCCTAATTTACTTCTATATTTCTTTCATATTTTTCTATATTTCTACATATTTAATTACTATAGCATTATATTACTGTAACAACAAGATTTCCACACCCAGGAACCCCAATGGAGAATTATTGACTTAGACTTCCTTTCCACCAGCTTTACTGTTATGGATCTAATACCATTGTCCATGTAAATATTATTTAACCCAGAAGTTCTTTTTTGTTTTTTAATAATTTTATTTTTTTAATGGGGCAACATCAATAAATCAGGATACATATATTCAAAGATAACAAGTCCAGGTTATCTTGTCTTTCAATTATGTTGCATACCCATCACCCAAAGTCAGATTGTCCTCTGTCACCTTCTATCTAGTTTTCTTTGTGCCCCTCTCCCTCCCCCTTTCCCTCTCCCTTTCCCCTCTCCCCCTGTAACCACCACACTCTTATCAATGTCTCTTAGTTTCACTTTTATGTCCCACCTACGTATGGAATAATGCAGTTCCTGTTTTTTTCTGATTTACTTATTTCACTTCGTATAATGTTATCAAGATCCCACCATTTTGCTGTAAATGATCCGATGTCATCATTTCTTATGGCTGAGTAGTATTCCATAGTGTATATGTGCCACATCTTCTTTATCCAGTCATCTATTGACGGGCTTTTTGGTTGTTTCCATGTCCTGGCCACTGTGAACAATGCTGCAATAAACATGGGGCTGCATGTGTCTTTACGTATCAATGTTTCTGAGTTTTTGTAACCCAGAAGTTCTTATAGGAACTTTTCTTTTTAACAAACTTATGTTTTTGAACTACATACACACACACTCACAGTTATATTCACTGAAGCAATATTGTCACCAATAAGATATCAGAAATAGCTACTTATCAAAAAAATATGTGTGGCCTTGACAAAGAACAGAACTACTTTCAGGTATCTAATGAAATAAAAAGTGAAGTGTAGACACTGGCATTAGGCTAAAACCATATAACAGAAATCGTTAAATACATGTAAAAACATGCACATAAAGCATTTACTTGTCTGTGTACAGAATATACCGTATTTCCCCATGTATAAAACACACCCTTTTTCGAAAAATTTGGGGTCTAAAAACTGGGTGCGTCTTATAGAGTGGTTGTAGGGTTTTTTACTTGCTTTTTCATGCGGAGGAGGAGTTGTATGAATTTTTTGATTAATAAAACTTGAGTTCAATAACTTCATGTAATATATATTTTTTCAAATTTTGGGCCCCCAAAATAAGGTGCGCTTTTTTCATGGGGGCGTCTTATATATAGGGAAATACGGTGTATCTCTGGAAGGATACTCAAGAAGCATAACAATGGAGGAGGAGTCCAAGGTGGTGACAGAGTAGGTGGATGCTACAACTACCACCTCCCAGGACCAAATTGGATTACAACTTAATTTAAGAACAATCATCTTGAAAAACCAACTAAATGAAGAGGATTCTATAACCAAGGATCACAGAAGAAGCCACACCGAGACTGGTGGGAAGGGCAGAGATGTGGAAGGGCTGCCTACTCCCAGGAGCAAGTGGTGGCTGAGGGTCTGGAGGGACTCTCCCTGCAGGAAAGGTCGCGTGAGAGGTGTGGGTCCTCAGCCCCAGGCCAGGAGCCCCAGCCTAGAGCCACAGAGCCTAGAAGAGGTGCCCAGATAACATTTGGTGGTGAAATGAGCCAGGGGCAAGAAAGAGACTGAGCTGTCTGCAAGAAAGAGATTGAGTTCTCAGAGATACCGGGTCCGTCTTAAAGGGCCCGTGCAGAAAATCTCATTCACAGCCACTTACCTGGGACTCCAGTGGAGGGAGAGCTGAGAGGACTGGAGTTGCATGAGGAGAGTGTAAAGTTAGAGGCCCAGAGAGACACTGTGGAGGACGGCCACTGGAACCCCTGTGCTGAGTCATTCTCCAATACTGCAGTTGCCATCTTTCTTGGGTGGAGCAATCCCCTCTGAGCAGCATCAGCTTGGGGAAAGCAACTGCTCTGCCTTTGGGAGTCTCTCCAGCTCCACCTACAGAGACTGGGTCATGCTGAGAAGCCAGGAAGCAGGGGCCAGGTCAGTGTCTCAGTTTTCTGGTGTTGAGGCCAGTGCTTTCCCTCACACACTCCCAAGTCTATGACTGGTGCTTCTGCTCCACAGGAGACTCAGTAGAAACCACACAGTCTGTGGGCAGACAACACTTCTGGGTCTCAGAGGCCACAGCCTACTGAGGTCTGTGAAAAACTTCTGGACAGACTGACACCTGGGGCCAAAGGGTGGAGCCACACCCACCACCCTTCCTAATCCCTGAATTGCCCCAGGCTCTAGTCTCTATCAGAGGCTTTTTCAGTGGCCAAGCCTAATAAGCAGCTAACAGACAGAGGCTGCAGGGGGCAGAACTCAGGGAAAGTTGGCCTTTTAAGCGGACCTTCCCCCAGGCCCAGTGTGGGTAAAAACCAGTCTAGGAGTGCAGCTGGTATTTCCAAGGACAGCTGGGCCCAGCAGCAGCAGCCACAAACTATGGATTGCTTGTAGTCCCAAGAAGGTTGCTAAGGGCCAGTCACAGACAGTGTCTCCTACTGGTCTGTACCAGGTTCCTGCCAGGGGGGACCCCAGGGCTGGCATATCCAGGGGCCAGCTGTGGAGAGGATTGGTTCAGAAATAGCAACCCTTGCTAGAGTGGAATCCTAAGGAAAGGCTCCTCACATTTGGCCCAGCTGAGGCGAGTTTTGCTCTCTGACATCAATACTGGCACAGTGGCTTATGTGTATTGGATAGGGTAGAGCTTCACAGTCAGCTGTCCTGGGCACTGGATATCCTGCCATGCTGGACTAGATTTCACAAGGGGAAGGGAGAGAGGCTTGGAGCATGGACATTTAAAATATGGGTCTCTGTGAGCCTATTGTTGGGTCTGATCAAGGGGCTTAGCCACTTTCTTTGGGTAAACAGTCAGCCCCAGGGGAGGACTCTTCTATTCTTTCTCCATAAGACCAGGGTCTCACCAGCTGTAAGAACTTTTGCAGAAGGGACTATTTGCCGCACTCAATCTGAACTTGCTGCTCACCTTGTCGGGGAGAAATAAATATTTGAGTATCTAGCAGTGGCTGTGGGATTAGGCTCTGGAGTATGAGCCACATTCCTCTAACTGAGCTTCTAACAAAGAGGCCCCTGAAGTAGGGGGTTTCACTAACATTGTATTCCCAACCTCAGCTGCCCTAACCCACCAAGCGTGCAAACTGTAGAGGGGTTGGTTGGGTGAGGCCAGTCTGGGCCCATGCTACAGTCTTTCTACAGAAGATACTGTGGGAAGACCAGGCACCTGCAAGAGGAGGAGGAGCAGCTAAAAAGTGAAGACAAATCTTATGGAGCTTGGGGCTTTTACAGAGCTGCTGTAATATCTAAGCAGGAGGAAATTGATTCTTATATAAATATTGGCCTCTCCCACATGATTCAGGCACAGAAAACACAGACAAAAACAGCAAAAAGAGCAGTAGCTGCAAACAGGTAGCCCACAGCGGGTTACAAACAATGGCTGACACCAACACAAGAAGATCTAGAACCAACACAACAGCTAGTGGTGGAATATACCACCATTCTTAGACTTTTCTATCTACACAAGCAGCAAGCCCAAAAAAGGAGTCTAGTAAGAACCAGACGCTGTGTCTGTGGAGAATAAATACTCCCAACAGGACAGACATCGCACAGTGTGTAATACACATATCAAGGTTGATGCTTAGAGCCAGCCAGCCTGAAGGAATAATATACTCCCAAAAGGAGCAACTGCATTCATTACTCACATACAACAGGAGGGAAAATAGTACCCTCAAGAAGCATTCCTAGAACAAGGAAAACAGGTTGACTGGTGGTCAGTACCACTGAGCCCATCTTCCTCATAAAGACACCACAAAAATTTCAAAGTCAGCCAGTGCTACCTAACTCAGACAAAAAGGGCAGACAAAGAAATGTGACCTAAATGAATCAACAAGAGAAGTCCTCAGAAAAGAACTAACTAAAATGGAAGTAACCAATCTACCAGATACAGAGTTTAAAATAATGATTTTTAGGATGCTTAAGGATCTTAGGGCAACAATGGATGGTCATAATTAGCACCTAAATAAAGAGATAGCAAGCATCAAAAAGGACATTGAAATCATAAAAAAGAACCAGTCAGAAATGACAAATACAATATCAGAAATGAAGACTGCACTAGAAGGAATCAACAGCAGGCTGGATGAAGTGGAGGATTGAATCAGCGATTTAGAAGACAAGATAGACATAAGCACACAAGAATAGCAGCAAAACAAAAAGAGGTGCAAAAAGACTGAGGGAACTCTAAGAGACCTCTGTGACAACATGAAGAGAAACAACATCTGCATCATAGGGGATCCTGAGGAAGAAGAGAATGAACAAGAAATTGAGAACCTGTTTGAAGAAATTACAGCTGAAAATTTCCCTAAAATAGTGAAGGAAAAAGTCACACAAGTTCAAGAAGCACAGTCTCTCTAAAAAGGAACCCAAGGAGGATACACCAAGACACATCATAATTAAAATGCCAAAGGTAAGAAGCAAAGAAAGAATACTAAATGCTGTAATAGAAAGGCATTAATTGCCTAAAGAGGAACCTCATAAAGATAACATCCAACTTCTCAACAGAAACACTTGAGACTTGAAGGGATTGGCAAGAAATATTTAAAGTGATGCAAAACAGGAACCAGAACCAGCAAGGCTATCATTTAAAATTGAAGGAGAAATAAAAAGCTTCCCATACAAAAACAAAAACAAATCTCAAGTAATGTATTACAACCAAACCAGTGCTACAAGAAATGTTAAGGGGCCTGCTGTAAAAAGGGCATAGGACAAAAAGAAACTGAGAAAAAGAGTATTATAGATTTAAAGAATAAAATGTCAATAGTTAAGTATATATCAATAATAGCCTTAAGTATAAATGGATTAAATGCTAAAATCAAAAGACATAGAGTAGCTGCATGGATAATAAAACAGGATCCATACATATGCTGTCTAAAAGAGACCCACCACAGAACAAAAGATACAAATAGACTGAAAGTAAAGGGATGGATAAAAGTATTTCATGTAAATGGAAATAAAAAAACCTGGGATAGCAATACTTACATCTGGCAAAATAAACTTTAAAACAAAGGCTATAGTAAGGGATAAAGAAGGTCACTACATAATGATAAAGGGAGCACTTCAACAGGAAGATATAACCATTATAAATATCTATACACCTAATATAGGAGCTCCTAAATATATAAATCAGATTTTGATGGACATAAAGGGCAAGATTGACAGCAATACTCTAATAATAGGGGATTTTAATACCCCACTAACATCAATGGATAGATCCTCCAGACAGAAAATTAACAAAGAAACAGTGGCCTTAAATGACACACTAGATCAACTGGATTTAATAAGTATCTTCAGAACCTTTCACCCCAAAGCAGCAGAATATACATTCTTTTCAAGGCTTATGGTACATTCTCTAGGATAAAACAAATGTTAGGACACAAAACAAGTCTCAATAAATTTAAGTAGATTGAAATCATACCAGGTATCTTCTTTGCTCACAATGGAATGAAACTAGAAATCAACTACAACAGAAAAACTGAAAAACATTCAAACACTTGCAGGCTAAATAGTATGTGATTAAATAACAAAGGAGTTAACAATAAGATCAAGGAAGAAGTAAAAAATTTCCATGAAACAAATAAGAGTGAACATACAACAAATCAAAATTTATAGGACACAGCAAAAGCAGCCCTCAGAGGGAAGTTCATAGCATTACAGGCATACCTTAAGGAAGAAAAAGCTCAAATAAATAACTTAACCCTGTATCTAAATGAACTAGAGAAAGAATAACAAATAAAGCCCAGAGGAAGTAGAAGGAAGGAAATAATAATAAAGATCAGAGTGGAAATAAATGCCATAGAGGCTATAAAAAATCAGTACAAAAGATCAATGAAACCAAGAGCTGTTTTTTTGGAAAGGTAAACAAGAATGATGAACCTTTAACCGGGCTCATCTAGAAAAAAATAAAGAGGACTCAAATAAATAAAAATAGAAATGAAAGTGGAGAAGTAACAACTGACACCGCAGAAATACAAAGCATTGCAAGAAAATACTATGACGATGTATATGCTAAAAAGTTGGACAATTTAGGCAAAATGGATAAATTTCTAGAAACATACAATCTTCCAAAACTCAATCTAGAAGAATCAGAAAACCTACACAGACTGATTACAACAAATGAAATTGAAGCAGGTATCAAAAAACTTTCAGCAAACAAATGTTCTGGACTGGTTGGCCTCACAGGCAAATTTTACCAAATATTCAAAGAAGAACTAACACCTGTCTTTCACAAGCTATTTCAAAAAATTCAAGAGGAATGAAGGCTTTCAAACTTTTTTCTAAGGCAAGCATTATCCTCATTCTAAAACCAAGTAAAGACACTACAAAGAAAGAACATTATAGGCCGATATTCCTGATAAACATAGATGCTAAAATTCTCAAGAAAATATTAGCAAACTGAATCCAGGAGTACATCAAAAAGATCATACATCATGATTAAGTGCAATTTCATTTGGGGAGGCAAGGCTAGTACAATATTCTCAAATCAATAAATATGATTCATCACATAAACTAAAGGAAGAATAAAAATCTCATGATTATATCAATAGATGCAGAAAATGTATCAGATAAAACCAAGCACCCATTTATGATCAAAACTCTCAGCAAAGTAAGAATACAAGAAACATACCTCAACATAATAAAGGCCAACTATGACAAACCGACAGCCAAGTTCATACTCAATAGGCAAAAATTAAAAGCAATCCCCTTAAGATGAGGAACAAGGCAGAGGTGCCCCCTTTCACCACTCTATTCAACATAATTCTGGAAGTCCTAGCCACAGCAATCAGACAAGAAGAAGAAATAAAAGCATCCAATTTTGAAAAGAAGTAAAACTACCATTATTTGCTGATGACATGATACTGTATATAGAAAACCCTAAAGTCTCAGTCAAAAACCTACTAGATCTGAAAAATAAATTCAGCAAGGTGGCAGAATATAAAATTAGTATTCAGAAATCAATGGCATTTTTATACACCAAAGTATGTGATCTAAAAGAGAAATTAAGGAAACAATCCCCTTCACTACTGCAATAAAAAGAATAAAGTACCGAGGAATAAATTTAACCAAAGAGGTAAAAAACTTGTACTTGGCAAATTATAAGACATTGAAAAGAGCAATCAAGGAAGATACAAACAAGTGGAGGGATATACCGTATTCATGGATAAGAGGAATAAACATCATTAAAATGTCTATACTACCCAAAGCAATCTATAAATGCATGCAATTTCTATTAAAATACTAATGTCATACTTCAAAGATATGGGAAAAATATTCCAAAAATTTATATGGAACCAAAAAAGACCACAAACAGTGCAAGTGTCTGACAGGGGATGAGTGGATTAAAAAGCAGTGGTACATACACACAATGAAATACTGCATGACCTTCAAAAAGAAGGAAATCTTACCTTTTGCAATCTGGAGATTATTATTCTAAGTGAAATAAACCAGACTGAGAAAGACAAATATCATATGATCTCACTTATATGTGGAATCTAATGAACAAAGTGAACTGAGGAACAGAATAGAGGCAGAGGCGGGGTCACAGGGAGCAGAGGGACAGCTGTCAGAGGGAAGGGGGATGAGGAGATGGAATCAGAGAAGGTGAAGGGATTAGTGAAATTATATATACATAACACATAGATACAGATAACAGGACAGCAAATCTCAGAGGGAAAGAGTGGAGGGAGTTAGGAGGAGGGGAACTAAAGGGATGTAATGAGGGACATGGGGAGGATGTATTAAAAAATAGGACACTTGAATTAAAAATAAAAGATGCATAAAAATGATTTTACCTAGTATCTCAGGGGCAGAGGTGTAAAAAACTTACTTCATACTATGTACCCCATTGTACTATTTGAATTTTGTACCATATGCAAGCTAGCTTTCTAAATTCATTTCTCCCCCTATATGTGTATAACAATCTTCATATCTGGAAACGGACTCTGTTTCTCTCCTCTTTGAACCTGGGCTGGCCTTGTAAAGTGCTTTTGTGAAGTGTTTTGTGGTAGGTCCACCCTTAGCCTTTAGGAGGACTAGCAGGTTCTGCTTCCTCACTATTAGATACCCATTTCTCCAAGAATTGTGAGGAAGCCATGCTAGCCATGTAGAAAGGCTAGATGGAAAGAGAAAGGCCAGCCAGCCCCAAGCTGTTCCACTTGTTCCTATGGAGGCACTGGTGGGTAAGTGAAGAAACCATCTTGGGCATTTCAGCCCCAGCAGATCACCCAGTTGAGCTTGTCACAGAATTTTGAACTGTGAAAAATAATAAATTTTTGTTGTTGCTTTTTAAGTATTTATTAAGCAGAAAGATAAAAATAATTACCTATTAAGCACGAAGACACACCTGACCTGTGGTGGTGCAGTGGATAAAGCATCAACCTAGAACACTGAGGTCGCCAGTTCAAAACTCTGGGCTTGCCTGGTCAAGGCACATATGGGTGTTGATGCTTCCTGCTCCTCCCCCCTTCTGTCGCAGTCTCTCTTTCTCTCTCTTCTCTAAAAAATGAATAAAGTCTAATAATGCATGTATATATAAATTTTAAACATAAATACATAAAACAATAAAAGTGTTTTTTGTGGACAAGTCCTGCCGGGGGTGAGGATGACGGAGACGCAAAGACCCGACTCCAGGGACCAGGTTCAGTGACGCAGATCCACTTTATTCAGGAAGTAAGCTAGCTTATATACACAGGTTCAGCCTATAGGGTGTTACAGCATGTTCCTCAAAGCCAATGGCTGAAAAGATCAGGGAGCTGCATGGTTGGCACTAAGTCACATCCTAATAGTGGGCAAGCTTCCTTCCTGGCTGTGCCCAAGAGGCTTCTGGGAGCTGGAGTATTCTCACAGCATTGCATCAGCCACAGCTGCTAGGAATGCATTCTGTGCTCCACCCACAGCTCCCCCTTCTCTCTTAATTAAGACTAATTGGACTTGATGAATGACAGCTTGCTGTTGTTGTAGCTTCTGAATGCTATGCATTATGCAACGGAACCCTAGTAGAACTAAAACAACTATAATACCTATTATATCATACTATATGCTAATAGATTAGCTGGATTAAACAATGAGGCAAGCTTCTGTAATGTTTGACTAGTTAGGAAATAGAACGGGGGTCTTAAACAGGGGATTCCTCCAAGGGGTTGGGATGTCATTTCCCTCCCATTGTGTTACAGAGAACTTCTAGGTGCTGCTAAACACAGTTGTATTTTGATTGTAAAAAATGGACATAGGTCCATGCATGCACCCTTCCCACAAAGGTCCCAGCATCCAAACATGGAACGGATGGCTTGCCATGGACTGCATACTGCATATGGTTGCAAGGCACATTACACAAGTTACAACAACATGACAAATCATACAATTTCAACAATTACAAAGGTACATTTCACCAGTCTCTGAGCACTTTGCCAAAAGTACAAAATGTCCTCGGCCTTCCTTCTAGCCATGGGAAAAGCTTCCCTGGGCAGGGGGAGGGCCTCCAGCAAAGCCAGCCCCCACCCCCATCAGGGTATTTCACATTGTCCAAAATCTGTAAGGCCATCCAACAAAGGAGCCAGTGCCCACTTGGGTCATAGTCCAGGAAATCAGTCCATGCACATGAGGCCTCAGCCACCCCCCTCATCCCTGCCATCCTGGCAGGTCTTACACTGTCCCAAAGAAAAGCATGTGGCAGTGGAAGTCAGCATTTCCATCTCTGCTCTGGAGAGCATGATGGCACCCACCCCATGTCCCAAAATGTCAGCGAAGCCCACCAGCAGCTTAGCAGGCACTCCCTGCCATTCCAGCGGCCACTCAGTGATGCAAGCCTGGCTTCCGTTCATCCTCCCGCCACAGCTGCCGCCGTTTACCTTCTGGAGTCTGTGAAATGCAACTCCAGCCCAATTTTCTTCATCTTCCAAAGATGAACTGAAAACAGGAGCTCGCGCTGCCAGGCTTGAGCCCTGGGCTGCTGCTGCCTGCATCTGGGAGTCAGTGGTCACTACAGCACACATAAGCAAGAACAGAGCACCAGAGCCTGGGGGCCCGTCAAGGGCAATTCTCTGGGCCCGCCCTGCCAAAGCCTCCACATCCCCCCAGGTGATGGGGCATGCATGCCGGCCACGAGGTCTTCTTCTGGAGCACTGAGGACCTCCTCCCCTCAGGTGTAGTCAGTGTGGAGAAGGCCAGGGCTATGGCTTTGGATGGGTGAAGACTGAACCACTTAGTGGGTGCCCAAGAAACCCTGTCAAGCAGGTTGGGGGGTTCCTGGGATCTAAATTGGCTGAAAAACACAAGCATAACCTCTCCCTTGCATTAGAAGATGGTGTGATTCCTGCCACTGTGCCATGGCTGGGTCCTTCCAGCGTCATTTCAGAGAGAGGAGTGGGGGAGAGAGAGAGCGAGAGATACAGAAAAATAGACAAGACAGACAGACAGAAAGAAAGAAAAAAGACACATGGGGGCATATAGGCTGGCCCATGTGTCTGCAGCAGAAATACATGTTGGAGTTAAAGCTAGGGTAGAAAATGGCGCTTGAGAGGCTGGGGTGGGGCATTGAGCTCCGGCAGGGAATGTGGAAATAGTGACTTCCACTTTTTCCAGTGGCAGAGCTGATGGCACAGTTAGCAATTCGATTGGTTTCATTTCTACACACTCAGCCGCACTTTTGTCAGATTCAGAGGCTAAACTACTTTCCTCCTCAGTGGAGGGGAGCGAATAGGAAGGTAGGGACTCCCCAGAGAGAGGGGCAGCCTGTAATATTTTTGGCACTGGCAGAGGATCCCAGCAGGAGCACTGGTCAGGCAGGCATGTATTGCTAACAGGGCAGGAATGAGGCCGAGAGGGAAGGTTTGTCCCCCATGTACTTTGGTCAAATGAACATGCAGGAAAGCTCGGGCCCAAGTATCCGGGTCCCAAGGTGGTGCATCTTCAATCCAGGGATCGAGAACAGAGAGAATCTCCCAGTAAGTACAGAGATCCTCTTCACAAACCTCAACTTGCCTACTCTGCAATAGGGCGTGCATGGCTGGAGCCTGCGGGGCTCGAGAGTGGGGGAGAAGTTTTCCCATTGCACAGCGTCACTCACCCGTCCCTTGGATGCCGGTTAGGTCCCTGCCCAACATTGGGCACCAGTTGTGGACAAGTCCTGCCGGGGGTGAGGACAATGGAGACGCAAAGACCCAACTCCAGGGACCAGGTTCAGTGACGCAGATCCACTTTATTCAGGAAGTAAGCTAGCTTATATACACAGGTTCAGCCAATAGGATGATACAGCATGTCCTTCAAAGCCAATGGCTGAAACGATCAGGGAGCTGCGTGGTTGGTGCTCAGTCACTTCCTGATAGCAGGTGAGCTTCCTTCCTGGGTATGCCCTGGAGGCTTCTGGGAGCTGGAGTATTCTCACAGCATTGCATCAGCCACAGCTGCTTAGAATGCGCTCTGTGCTCCACCCACATGTTTTTCTATGTAATTTTGTATAAATGCAGTATATGGGAGTAATTTAATGAGAGGAAAAGGAAGAGAACCAGCCACAGTGACTGAAGTGGGACTGTATGATAACACTCAGGAGAAAAATGTATGAAACTAGTGGGGATAAAGGCAAATTTTGCCAACATCACAAAACACCTTAAATTTGGCTTTTGTTAAGGGAACAACACCCATTCCATCTCTCTCTCTCTCTCTCTCTCTCTCTCACTCACACACACACTTACACATACACATTCACACACCCCACTTAATTACTCTTCCAACTGAGGGGTGGAGTGGGGAGGAAGAAATATTCAGCAGGTTAATTGTTACCATCATCAACCAGAGTCTAAAACTGTGAATTGAATGTGTGTTTCTAGGCACACCACTGGATACCCTCTGGGAACTGATAATAATAAAGAAAGAAACACAATAGAACTTAAGTAGCCTACCCTCAATATTTCAAAATAATAGGAGGAATGAGAAATTAGTTTGATTTTAATGAAAAGAATAAATTCTAAAATATTCTAAAGGATTGGAGTTATCACTTTTAAGTACAGTACATTGTACAAAGCTATAAATGGGTATCTAATAAGTTAAATGAGGTAAGTTAATGAAAGAATTAAGATTCATAAGAGGCCTAGATGATATAATTATGTATCATAAAATAGAATATGGATGACCCAGAAATTAAAGGTACATTGAATTTTAGTTTGAAAAAGCAACTAATTTCAGATTAATGCTTTGTACATAGTAGGCATTCAACAAATGCTTGGTACAATAAAGTGAACCAACTTCAGGTCCATCAGAGATCAGTTGTCACTCCCTTCTTACAGAGAATTGTACCCATTCCCCTTGGTTCATGATACCTGTACCCACACACACACTCAAAAACCAGAGAGTGAGAAGGTAACCTTCATCATGTTCTCTCTTTTCTTAAAAGCAAATCATTTAAAAACATCAGTAATATAATTATCAATAGTAACAAATTACTTGCTAAATTGTGCAGTTAAGAACAACTAATTTAAGATATTTTCTTTAGAAAATTCTAATTAAAGTGTGAGTAGGTTAACTGGGAAGAATTAATAAAGAGTAGAAGTAACCAGAATATCAGATTATTTTCTGTTCAGCCCAAAGACCTTGATGTGGTGGTGGGATGGAAACAGGGATGAGCACACACAGATACAGGGTCAAACCAAAGGCAAGTGCCACTGCTCCTCAGATTTTTCTAGGACAGACCCTGACACTCTGGTCTGGGTTACGAGCCCAGCTCTGAACAGCAAGTCAGAATGCTGAAGGGGAAAGGACATTGTCATCCTCGGTTATAATATTAATTGGAATCTATCCAAAACATTACCTCAGGTAAGATCTATTTTCTTAGTTCTTTTCATCAGTGGGGACTCAAGTGAATTTCTAAGATCATAACATATCTTAGTATCAAGATCAATACTGAATTAGCAGACATGGCTAAGGATAACTGAGGGGAAATAATTAACAAAATTAAAGAGGATTTGAACCACTGGGAACCATAAAAGTTATTTTATGGGTCCATGTAAATGTAATAAAATCTCTGTCTGTGCCACAATTTAATTTCACATCAAAAAGGTCCCCACAGATAGTCTGTAAGATTATTTTACTAAAACTGAATATGTCTGTACCTTCCTAGTCTGAGTAAGAGAAAGCTGACTCTGCCCAGAAAATTATGTTTCACACAGTGGACAGGAATAAAGTCCATCTAATGTCGAGCACTGTCTAATGGCAACTACTCAAGTAGGTAATATAATTAACTTTTATTAATATTAGCATTACATAATTGGCAGAATTTAAACATAATATATCAAAGTATGCTTCCAAAAATAGCAACACTGTTTTTCAAATACAGTCAAGTAGTAACAATGGTGGAATACAAAGAGATAATGTCTATTACACAGAGGTTTTTCATATTACTGGTATATATTTTTAACAACTTTACTGACACATAGTTCACATATCCTACAACGCACCCATTTAAAGGATCCAATTCAATGGTCGTTAGTGTCTTCACAGAACTGTGCAACCATTACCGTAATCAATTTTAGAATATTTGCATCACCCTAAAAAAACCTTATACCCATTAGCAGTCACTCCTCATAGTCACTCCTCTACCACCAGCCCTATGCAACCACTTACCTGTTCTCTATCTCTGTAGATTTGCCTATTTTGGGCATTTTGTATGCAAATATTGATTGACTTATGACCTATGCAACTTACAACCATTCGACATTACGACCACAATAGCTAGCCATGACTGCTCCACGTCTGGCAGTGCAAGCATTGCCCAGCTGGGTGTACAACACTGCGGACCAGCTTCTGGCAGCACTACCATCTCCGTGTGCACCATTTCAACTGTTATCCCAGACTTGGTACAGCAATTTGTGTTTTGTGTCTTGGATATTTTTCATCAAACCCCTCCCAAGATGTCTACCAAGAGGAAATTGTCTTTGCAAATATTAAACCAGTTGTTCTGGTAAGGCAGTGTTTTACTTAAACCTGACGAATGGCCTGGCCTGTGGTGGCGCAGTGGCTAAAGTGTTAACCTGGAAGGCTGAGGTCACAGGTTTGAAACCCAGGGCTTGCCTGGTCAAGGCTCATACAACAAGCAATCGATGAATAACTAAAGTGGAGCAACTATGAGTGATAATTCTCACTCTCCCCCCTTCTCTCTGTAAAATCAATAAATAATAAACCTGACGAATGTAAAAATAAGAAACAAAATGGTGTAAAGATGATATAAATGGCATAAAATGAACAAAGAAAATTATGATATATAACAATAATGAAAGAAAATTATGATAAAATATGACTTAAAGATTTTTATAACATCATTTCATAGTACTGTACATATAGCCTACTCAACTTATGACCAAATCGTGTTATGACCGGTTTGTCGGAACCAATCATGGTCATAAGTCGAGCACTAGCTGTAGATGGAATTATACAATAGGTGGTCTTTTGCAACTGACTTCTTGCACTTGGCACAATGTACTTAAGTTTCATCTATATCAGGGGTCGGGAACCTATGGCTCACAAGCCAGATGTGGCTCTTTTGATGGCTGCATCTGGCTTGCAGATAAATCTTTAATAAAAAAATAATGTTAAAAATATAAAACATTCTCATGTATTACAATCCATTCATTTCCTACCGCTCATGTTCATGGTTGTGGGGGGCTGGAGCCAATCACAGCTGTCCTCCGGGACAACACCAAATTTTTATTAGATAATGCGTAACGTACATGGGTCATTGTATGGCTCTCACAGAATTACAATTTAAAATATGTGGCATTCATGGCTCTCTCAGCCAAAAAGCTTCCCAACCTCTGATCTATATTGTAGCATGTATCAGTACTTCATTCTTTTTTTATTGTCAAATAATATTCCATTATAAGACTATATTACATTTTATTTATCCACCCATCAGTTTATGAACATTTGGGTAGTATTCACTTTTTGGCTCTATAAATAATGCTGCTATAAACATTTATGTACAGGTTTTTATGATCTTTTTTTGTTTCTTTGTTTCTCTTGGGTATATTCCTATGAGTAGAATTGCTGGATCATATGATAACTTTATATTTAACATTTTGAGGAACTGCCAAACTGTTTTACCATTTTACATCCATATTTGCATTGCATATAAGTGTTCTAACTTTTCCACGTCCTCATCAACACTTGTTTTTATTTGCTTTTTTTATTACAGCCATTTTGGTAGGTGTGAAGTATTATCTCACTGTGGTTTGGATTTGCATTCTGCTATTGACTAATGATGTTATGTGTGTCAGAGAAACACATAAATCAGATCCTTTGCTCACCTTTAAAATTGGTTTGTCATTTTATTATTGAGTTGCAACTTCTTTATATATTCTGGATCAGGGGTCCCCAAACTACAGCCATTTATCTGGCCCCCGCCACACTTCCAGAAGGGGCACCTCTTTCATTGGTGGTCAGTGAGAGGAGTGCTGTGCTCCTGGAGTACTTACTGTATGTGGCGGTGCCGCAAAGCGCAGCGTCGCTCACGTACAGTACTATTCCCAGTGACGTGGAATGCACGCGTCATGGCTTCAGAAGCGCGTCATATCACTTGTTATGGCTAGCAGTGACAAATATGGAACTGGACATTGACCATCTCATTAGCCAAAAGCAGGCCCATAGTTCCCATTGAAATACTGGTCAGTTTGTTGATTTAAATTTACTTGTTCTTTATTTTAAATATTGTATTTGTTCCCATTTTGTTTTTTTACTTTAAAATAAGGTATGTGCAGTGTGCATAGGAATTTGTTCATAGTTTTTTTTATAGTCCAGCCCTCCAACAGTCTGAGGGACAGTGAACTGGCCCCTGTATAAAAAGTTTGGGGACCCCTGTTCTGGATACAAGTCCCTTATCAGATACATAATTGCAAATACTCCTTTTGATGGTGTCTTTGAAGTACAAAAGTTTTTAGTTTGTTTGTGTTTTTTTTTTACAGAGACAGAGAGAGAGAGAGAGTCAGAGAGAGGGATAGATAGGGACAGACAGACAGGAACAGAGAGAGATGAGAAGCATCAATCATCAGTTTTTCATTACGACACCTTAGTTGTTCATTGATTGCTTTTTCTTTCATATGTGCCTTGACTGTGGGCCTTCAGTAGACCGAGTAACCCCTTGCTCAAGCCAGCGACCTTGGGTCCAAGCTGGTGAGCCTTGCTCAAACCAGATGAGCCTGCGCACAAGCTGGCAACCTCAGGGTCTTGAACCTGGATCCTCCACATCCCAGTCCGATGCTCTATCCGCTGCGTCACTGCCTGGTCAGGCAAAAGTTTTTAGTTTTGATGAAGTTCAATATCTTTTTTCTTTTGTCATTTGTATTTTTTTAATTATTTAAGAAATTATTGATTGAATTTAGAAAAAGAGAGAGAGAGGGAGAGAGAAACATCAATTTGTTGTTCTCCTATTTATGTATTCAATGGTTGATTCTTGTATGTACCCTGACCAGGGATTGAGCCCACAACCTTGGTATATCCAGACTCTGCTCTAGAGCTTTGCCACCAAGGTTGTCATTTTTACTTTTGATGTCATATCTAAGAAGGTTTTGCCTAACTCAGAGTCACAAAGACATACTCCTACGTTTTTATCCGAGAGTTTTCTACTTTTAGCTCTTAATAAAATATAGTTTAGTGATCCATTTTGAGTTAATTTTTGTGTATAAAGGAAGTAAGGGGACTACTTTACTCTTTTACATGTATATATCCTATAACTACATTTTAAATTATGTCTTTACTTATTTTTTTCTTGTGTTCTGAGAAATATATATTGCTAATTACAAAAAAGAAAAAGATAGCTTTTGGTTTCTTCTCTCATGATTTATTCTTGGATCACACTCATAAAGAGTGTGAGTAAATAACTATAAATGAATACTTCCCCAGCAACATCCACATGCAACGTCCCCAGCAGTCACTGAAGTGTTAGGGGTCATTACATTGTGCCCAAAATGAATATTGAAGGAGAATGGTCATTTTTTTCCCTGTGAAATTAACAAAGATTATAAAAACTGATAATACTCAAGATGGCAAAGCTGCAGTAAAAAATATGTTCACACCCTCTGATCCAGTCATCCCTCTACTTAGTAGTGTTCTACACAAATAAACAGTTTGCTCACACAGGTATATTTACAATGCTATTTATCCCAGTATTTTAAAAATTGAATTCTTTCCTGCTTCTGAAATTTTTTGATTTAACAAAATTTTTGAGCATGTACTTCCACTATGTGTATATTTATTCATTTGTTCAATTATATGCACTAATTTAGTATGTTGTATTTAAAGCTCATATGTAATCAGTTAAATGATATGGAAATATGAAATAAAGAATACTCTAAAATAAATTTAAATTTGCCTGACCTGTGGTCACCCAGTGGATAAAGCATTGACTGAGAATGCTGAGGTCGCTGGTTTGAAACCCCAGGCTGCCCAGTCAAGGCACATAGGAGATACAACTGCTACGAGTTGATGCTTTCCACTCCCCCTTCCCTTTTTCTCTTCCTCTCTCTAAAATCAATAAATAAAAATTTTAAAAAATATATTTAAATTGTATTTATTAATAATACAAATTTTTTGCTTTCATTAAAAATATTACTAATTACCTTTTAGTAAGAACAGTGTTATTGAATTCAATAGGATACTTGTGTTTTCTCTTAGCAAAGAGTTTTTTTTTAGTTGTAGAAGTGTCAGTGCCACCATTTTTGGTTATTTACATGTGTTTGAATGATTAGTGTTACCTTCAATTTGAGGTCTATTTACAAATTTTAGAAACCTATTTGTCTATTTTGAGGGATTAGTTAACTAAAAACTAAAGAATATAATAATAAATCTACCTAACTGGTACACAAAGTACAATATATGTCAATGCACTGGAAATCAACTAACCAGGAAGTTGACTAAATTGCTCAGTCTGTGCAGCTCCCAGCTCCCCACTTTCCCGAGTACTCTCCCATATGTTCCTTCTTTGCTGTCATCAGCTGAAATATGTGCTGTGTTGTCACCACTGTCAATCAGTATATTACACATATTTAAATCTACAGAGAATTTCTAACATTTCCCTCTGTATCCCAGTGGGTTGGTTCTCCAACCTCTCTCCCAAAGAATGCTCCATTTTTGAGTTAACAATCATAAAGTTAAATGTTTAAAAACTTTGGTTCTGAAGTTAGATCATGTTCCATATCCTGAGTCTCATACTCACTGATCTGCACATCCTACTGCTGCGAGGCTATGCATTTTGTTTTCATCTGTGAAGAACTGAGTATTTCATCAAATAATGATTTCTTCAGATGTGAACCTAGCATATCTTGTTCTGAGCTAGCCATATTTGTATTTTTCAGAACTTGGGGTTGTGAGACAGTCAGCATAACATTAAATGCTTATTTGAGGGCTCCAGCACAATTTTAGTTGAATTAAAAGTTGTAATTATTCATTTGAAAATAGATAATTTTATGCAATCTATTTTAAATTATTGTGGAATTTAAAATAATTCCTGGTGGAATCATTGCAGTCAATAGTGTTCTATTTTATGTGGCTGTAGTCCTAGAAATTAGTTCTCCTTTCAGCATGATTTTTATTTACACTCAACATTTAGACCCCAGAGAATTATTGTTGACTTGGATGGGGTACACATATTATAAATTCAAAAGAATGGCAGAAGTAGCCTTAGGTACAGGAGGCTCTCACTATCTCTCATCAAACTTCTGCCCTGCCTGTGCACAGTGTGGGTTCTGCAACCTTCTGAAGCTTTGTAGAATGAGGAGGTAATAGGAAATACCCCCAGGGCTAGGCGAATGGGCAACAGTTCAGATGGGCTTCCTTTCACTCTTTTCCCTGCCTTTATTCTAGTTCTAATTTTGTTACCAATTAGCTGTGACCTTGAAAGAATCAACTTAAGTTCTCTGTGACTCAATTTCTTTATTTTCAAATGGGAGTAAAGAAACCAGCTTTACACTCAGCATTGAGAGAAATGAAGAATGAGTAACATCCTCCTGGAAGCTTCATGGCAGGACACTATTAACAGTGTTTTCTCTCAGTCCTAGAAGGTGTAGACTGAGCTGTGTGTTAGCACTAAAGTCCAGCTGGCTAGCAGATACACCCAGCATCAGCAGCATGGACACTGTAAACAGTGCTCTGGCCAGGGAGACACACTAACTTCTGGAAACTTCTGAGTCGACTAGTCCTGAATTTTAGGGTAGAAGCCCAGACCAACAGTATCCTCTGTGTTTGGGCTTTGGTGGCTTTGTCATCTGCATAGCTTGCAGTTCCTCTATGTTTTGGGGCCAACACCCAACCATTTGTAAAGTGACTGAAGCTGATTGGCTCAGGGATGGGCACCTTGGCAGGTGCCTCATCCAGTTCTTTCCTGAGACATCTGAACTGGGAGAGAAAGAGAGAGAGAGAGACCAGTTTCTAGCTCAGGATCTGAATTCTAGTCTCCTGAACACCTTGTAAGTAGTTAAAGACTTTATTCAGCAGATTCTCAAAAGAATGGAGGAAGCTGCTCTTCAAGAGAGAAGAGAGAGGGAGAACAGAGCAGACTGCCCAGAGGAGCAGAAATAAATGGCAGAATCCTGAAGGCCTTTTACTCCCTGGACCTATCCCTGTTGCTAGATGGGCATTCAACTACGTTTCTACTCTGGTTGCACGTCCCAAATCCTTCCATTAGTGTTCATCTTTTGGCTAAACCAGCCAGATGACTATTTCTGGAATCTGCTGCATCAGCAGCCTTCCCTAACAGGTCTCCTGATGTAGAGAAAAATGTAGTGTGTGTGTGTGTGTGGGGGGGGGGGGTTCTGTGCCACCAGAAGTTTCCTTGATTCCACCCCACAAAGACTGGAGAGCCCAAGGTACTTGTATCTGTGGTGTACATATAAAACATACTGTGGAAGGAGGGCCAGTGGCAAGTCCAAAGCAACTGTGTTCCATTGCTCTTTCCTCAAAATCCAAACTACAATTTATGTCCCAACTGGACCAGATGGAGCCATGTCAAAAGTTCTGTCTTAACATTTAGAAGAGTACAATGCTTGAACCTGCTTATTAATAAGTAAAATCACAACAAAGTAAAAGTATAAAAAAAAGAAACCTGCTTTAACTCAATTTGTTGTGATAATTGATGAGATTACATATATGAAAATTTCCTAAAATTGACCAATTTAAATTGGTCAATAAAACCAATAAAAAATTGACATTTAAAAACACTATGTATAAAGTGGGTTAAGAGATTATAAAATTAAAATAAAGTAGTAAATTAAAAGAAGTAATACAATGTAGAAATTATATTAGAAAATATTAGGCATCATTTTTATTATTCTATCAAATATTATAGCAGAGGAAAACCTACATAATAAAAGGACTGCTTGTTATTTAGGCTCTTAGGAAAAAATGTACAAGTTCTAAAAATAAGCATTGATCTAAGATAAAGGTTTGAGAAAACTATTTAGGTTTCAACAAATAAGCAAAAGTCCCAGTCTTGATAATGAGGTTTCTTGCCTGACCTGAGTTGAGGTAACCTGAGTCTCAGATCAGAAGACCTGGGCTTGAGTAGAGCTCTGCCACTTCTGTGATAGTTTGCATGCCATGACCAGGTCAAAAAGCCTAGAAAGGTTTGGTGCCAGCAAACAGCCACAGTACCATGTCAAGTGTTAATACATATCACCAAGGCTGATGTCTGAGATCTGGTCTTGAAATTCTTACTGTGCCAGCACTGGGCCAGCCTCCTCTTTTTTTTTTTTTTTTTTTCTGAAGTTGGAAATGTGGAGAGACAGTCGGACAGACTCCCGCATGCGCCCGACCGGGATCCACCCGGCATGCCCACCAGGGGGCGTTGCTCTGCCCATCTGGGGCGTTGCTCTGCCACAATCAGAGCCATTCTAGTGCCTGAGGCAGAGGCCACAGAGCCATCCTCAGCGCCCGGGCAAACTTTGCTCCAATGGAGCCTTGGCTGCGGGAGGGGAAGAGAGAGACAGAGAGGAAGGAGGGGGGAGGGCGGAGAAGCAGATAGGCGCTTCTCCTATATGCCCTGGCCGGGAATCGAACCCGGGACTCCTGCACGCCAGGCCGACGCTCTACCACTGAGCTAACTGGCCAGGGCCTTCTTTTTTTGTTGTTTTTTTTGTATTTTTTCCAAAGTGAGAAGCCGGGGAAGCGGGGGGTAGAGTGGCAAACAGACAGACTCCTGCATGCGCCCGACCGGGATCCACCCAGCATGCCCACCAGGTGGCAATGCTCAGCCCATCTGGGGCGTTGCTCTGTTGCTGCCGGAGCCATTATAGCGCCTGAGGCGGAGGCCATGGAGCCATCCTCAGCCCCCCACCCCCACCCCTGCCAACTTTGGCAGCGGGAGGGGAAGAGAGAGATAGAGAGAAAGGAGAGGGGGAAGGGTGGAGAAGCAGATGGGCGCTTCTCCTGTGTGCCCTGCCCAAGAATTGAACCTGGGACTTCCACACACTGGGCCAACACTCTACTGCTGAGTCAACCAGCCAGGGTCAGCCTCCTCTTAATTGAACTATGGAATGAAGGAGTTTTCAATTTATGTCCCTGTATGGCTTTTAAGAGCAGATCTAGTTGAGACCTCTTTAAAACAGAAAACTTGCAACATCCTCAGATTGGCTACACATTTGTTTATGGCAGAGAACTTTAACCATGTCCAAAACTGGGGTTCCCATCTGATGTCTGATGGCCTGAGGACTTGCCCAGTGTAAACCAGTTAGCAGGGAGGGGAGGAGTAAAGAGAAGTAGGAGAGCAGAGGGAGGAGGATGAATGATAAAAGAGAGGAGAGGAGGAAAAGGGGAGGAGGAGACAGGGATGGGCAAACTTACTTGTGTTTGACCTATGCCTTGTAGGTCTGTTTTCTTTATGGAGATGCTCACTTACACCTGCTTTAGCTTCACATCTACTATACTGACATCTTTGTAACTTGAAAGTTTCCTGGAATATATTGCACATACAACAAGCAATCAATGAACAACTAAAGTAAAGCAACTATAAGTTGATGCTTCTTGCTTCAAGCCCCTCTCTCTTTCCTCTCTCTGTATAATCAATAAATAAAATCTTAAAAACAAAAATCTTATTGAAATGATTGGTTAGATTGTAATTTAAAAACTGAAAATTCCAGCAACAAATAAAGGCCCTTTTCTAACTAATAAACTGGCTAAGATTTTAAGAGCACCGCTAAACCCCTTATTAACTTTTGGTATGTAAAATGACATAAATTCATAGATCTACTTGAAGTCAATTTATCAATGTATAGCAAAAGCCCAAAAATGCACCTACGCTTTTTTTTTTTTAATTATGTATGTATGTATGTATGTATTTTTTCACCTATTCTTTAACTCATTTATTCCATTTTAGGCTCAACAAGATTTTAATAAAGCTACTGTATTCTGTTCTCTGTTCCATTAAAAAGCACTTTGAGCCTGACCTGTGGTGGTGCAGTATACAAAAGTGTCGACCTGGAATGCTGAGGTTACCGGTTCAAAACTCTGGGCTTGCCTGGTCAAGGCACATATGGAAGTTGATGCTTCCTGCTCCTCCCTCCCTTCTCTCTCTCTTCTCTCTCTAAAAATAAATAAATTAAATCTAAAAAGAAAAAGAAAGAAAGAAAAAGGTCCTAATTGGTTGGGTCAGTGGTAGAGCATCGGCCCACCGTGTGGAAGTCCCGGGTTCAATTCCAGATCAGGGCACACAGGAGAGGTGACCATCTGCTTCTCCACTCCTCCCCCTTTCACTTCTCTCTCTCTCTCTCTTCTTCTCCCAAGGCTCAATTAGAGCGAGTTGGCCCTGGGCGCTGAGGATGGCTCCATGGCCTCTGCCTCAGGCGCTAAAAATGGCTCCAGTTGCAATGGAGCAATGGCCCAAGATGGGCAGAACATCACCCCCTAGTGGGCATGCTGGGTGGATCCTGGTCAGGGTGCATGTGGGAGTCTGTCTACCTGCCTCCTCTCCTCTTACTAAAATAAAATTTCAAAAAATAAGAAAGACACTTTATTTTTTTTTTTAAAAAAGCACTTTGAAAGTTAATAAGGAAGCATTTGTCCTACTCCTTGCCCTCATATATTAGGGGAACTAAATATATGTCAACATCCTTGAAACAGAGACAATACAGGACCTTAAAAAATATGTGAATCTGAATGAATGAGGACAGGTCCAAGGCCCATATAAACACTAGTAGACAGGGAAGACCTTATGGAAGAAGTGTGATTGGTAATGGTCCACAAGATGGGTAGGGCTGTAGTAGGTGAAAAAGGTGTGGTGAGACATTGCAGGTGGAAGTTCAAGTAGGAGCAGAAAGCAAAACTTTGAGTTAGAAATGAGCAAGCCATATGTGTTAGTTCAGGTTCAACAAGAAGCAGACACCAAAATGAAATTGGATGTGCAAAGATTTGATTAGAGAAAATACCTGTGAGAAAGGAGAAAGGAGCAGGAAAAGGCTGGGAGAACCATCAGATGTGATGCATGTCTGACCCTGAGTGAAGCAGAAAGGGAAGGGAGGTTGAGTGGAAGCATCGCAGACTTCCCTGAAGCATATACAGGTGTGAGAGGCACTGCCAAGGAGCCTTGCAGTAAGAGCTAGCATCAGAGGAGTCCCATGACTTCAGGAGCAGGTGGCCTTAGAATCTTTGTTGCACTCAGTCATTGGTTGGGAGCAGCCTGTGAGAAATTGGGGAGCATGGCCTCATTGCAAACTTGATAACAGGTTTCATAGCACAGTATTGGGAAACTTAGCCAATTAACTCCCTGTCATTGGAGGATGTGTATTCCTATGGCTGTCACAACGTGATTGGGAGAGAACTGGCCCGAAAAGGCAGGGTATGTTTACCTAGAGGTGGGAGAAGGTGTCTACTTTCACCTTCTGAAAAATCTTTAGATGGGTGGACAGAGGGCATGGTGGTAATGAAAGCCTTGGTAGTGCAAAGCGCCCTAGTGGCTGGGATGTGAGCAGTCAGTTTAGTGACGAGTGTGTTGGGTGTGGTGGATGGCCTTGGGTGTTTGTTTCTCCTTTCTGTACTGCAGAGGCTGGACAGATAAGCACTACATTTTCTAGACTCTTACGTAGCTATCATTCTATATGCAAATTAAGTTCTGCCCATTAGATGCACTACTGGAAAAGAAAGCCAAAAATGAAGTAGAGGCCATCCTCCTGCTATTCTTAGTTGTTTTGGCTGGCAACTGTAGTCATGGGAACTTTGGGTTTTTATGCAACAGCATTCCATGTGTTCAGCCTCCAACTTTAAGTGTTGGACAAGCTTTAAGAGTTGTGGGGGTGGCAGCTTCCTGACCTCTGAGTCACAGCTCCAGTGGTGTGGACCCGAGAGCCCCAGCACTGGCTTCCTGACTACCCACCTTTCTGGCAGTGGACAAAGAGACACTCCCTGGTGAGCCAGTTCAGCAGTGTTATTTTGAGAGTCATTTCTGAAGGCTTAGTCTGATACCTGCTTTCTAGCTTCTAATAATTTTTGTTTTGTTTTGTTTTGCAATAGACTTTTTTTTTAGAGAAGTTTTAGATTCATAGTAAAATTGCAGGGAAACTTTAGATACTTCCTATATATTTTCCACCCATCCACCATCAATGCACATCCTAGCACCAGAGTGGTACATTTGTTACAATCAATATCCCTAATTTGATACATTCTTGCCACCCAGAGCTTATAGTTTACATTAGGGTTCACTCTCTGTGTTGTACATTCTATGGGTTCTGACAAATATATAATGACATTTTCCACCATGATACTATTATACAGAGTACTTCCATTGCCCTAAAAATCCTCTGTGCTCCACTTATTACTCCTCCCCAACCCAAACCTCAGAAACCACTGATCTTTTTACTATCTCCATAGTTTTTTCTTTTCCAAAATGGAGTTGAAGTCATATAGTGTGTAGTCTCTGCAGAATGGCTTCTTTCACTTGGTGATAACCATTTATGTTTCCTTCGTGTCTTTTCATGGCTTGATGGCTCATTTCTTTAAGAGCTGAATAACTGTCTGTGTACAGAGGTGCCACAGTTCATCTATTCACCTACTAAATCTAATGATTTTGTGAGCGCCCATTTCCCTGTATTAAAAACTCTGATGCTTTAATAGCTAGAGGAGTTTTCATTTCCTGTGCTTCCTCCTGACTAATATAAAGGATATGGTGTCTATTAACATACATACATACCCTGTTGATATGGGGTAGAAGCCACAACAGAAGGGGGCCCAACTGAGAAATAGGTTTATTTGACCATTGCTTCTCTAATTTATTTCGTTCATCATGTTAGTTGAACTCAAAGTCCCCCCCCCCCCACCTTGTTCTGTTCCCTGTGAGAATGGAGTGGTTACTGTCACAGACTAACCTCAAAAAGAATTGGGGTCTAAGGTTCAGGCTTTCCCATGTGGGAACTGATGGGACTGGGCTTACCCACCTCTGTCTTTGCTCCTATGAGTAGTTCTCTTGGCTCCAAGAGCACACAGAGCTTTTTCTCATCTCATGGTCTTCCCCTTCCTCTAGCTCACATAACTGGATCTTTTCTATTTTTCAGGTATAGCTCAAATGTTCCTTCCTTATATGAGGTAAACTCTCACTGTTGTTTTCTAGGACATCTCTCTTTTTTCAGAGTGATGTACTTAATTCAGTCATAAGATTCTCAAGGTCTACTTTAGATCCAGCAAAAGCTTTATTATATCTCAACAGTTAAATAAGAAGGACAACACAAAAGGAAGTTTGTTTCCATTTTTTTTTGTAACAAACCACCACAGAATTTAGTGGCTTAAAACAACAATTTATGGCCTGACCTGTGGTGGGGCAGTGGATAATGTGTCGACCTGGAATGCTGAGGTCACCAGTTCGAAGCCCCGGGCTTGCCTGGTCAAGGCACACATGGGAGTTGATGCTTCCTGCTTTTCTCTTCTTTGCTCTCTCTCTCACCCTCTTCTCTCTCTAAAAGTGAATAAATAAAATCTAAAAAAAAGTGTTTTTTTAAAATGAAAAACAATTTATTCTCAACTCTAGTGATTCTATAAGTTAGCCGGTTTCAATTGGACGGTTGTTCTATTGGTCTTTCTCGCAGTTTCTCATGCCGTTGCAGTCAATGGTGGCTAGGCTTGGCAAATCCGAAATATCTTCACCCACATGTCTGGTGCTTGGGCAGGGATGGCTGGAAGGCTGATTCAGTTGGATGCTGGGATGGCCAGATTTCCCTTTTCTATGTTGTCTCAAGGCCTCTCCCTGTCCACATGGCCGCTCCACATGGTGTCCCCTTGTAGTTTTTCATTAGAGTAGCTAACCTTCTTACATGGTGGGCTAGGGCTCCTAACAGGACAAAAACAGGAACTGTCAGGACTTCTTAGGCATATTACTTCTTAGGCATATAACTGGCACAACAGCATTCTGCCACATTTTTTTATTAAAACAAGTTACAGACCCAGCTCAGATTTCATGTGGATAGGGACTGTGCAAGGGTGTGAACACCAGGACGCCTGGTGCACTGGGTCACACCTCTATAGACTAACTCCAATAGTCCTTGAACACTGTCAGTCAGTGGACTTTGTCAACATTTATGAAGCTGACTAATGAGTAATAATGATAATTATTCATGATGATGATGATGAATGAGGAGAATTCTATCTGCTGTTTTAAAACTATTTTTCTTCTTGGGAAATGAGATAGTTGATAGGAAACCACATAGGCAGATTCTCTAAGAATGATGCCAAATGATGATTTAAGAATTTAAAAAGTTAAAAGCTATACATGATGGGTGTTATTAGCCATCTGAAAGTCTTTATGGCTAATAAGTCCCTAAATTATTACAGAAGAAAAGTAGGCCCTGGCTGGTTGGCTCAGCGGTAGAGCATCGGCCGGGTGTGCGGGGGACCCGGGTTCGATTCCCGGCCAGGGCACATAGGAGAAGCGCCCATCTGCTTCTCCACCCCCCCCCTCCTTCCTCTCTGTCTCTCTCTTCCCCTCCCGCAGCCAAGGCTCCATTGGAGCAAAGATGGCCCGGGCGCTGGGGATGGCTCCTTGGCCTCTGCCCCAGGCGCTAGAGTGGCTCTGGTCACTGCAAAGCAACGCCCCGGAGGGGCAGAGCATCACCCCCTGGTGGGCAGAGCATCGCCCCTGGTGGGCGTGCCGGGTGGATCCTAGTTGGGTGCGTGCGGGAGTCTGTCTGACTGTCTCTCCCCATTTCAAGCTTCAGAAAAATACAAAAAAAAAAAGAAGAAGAAGAAGAAGAAAAGTAGCCATTAAATTTCCTAAGTGGGAGGACATCAGTAATGTAAAAGAGAGAGTTGGGTTGGAAACCAGAATCCAGTGGATTAAGGGAGGAGTAGGATGTGGATGGGGCAAGGGTTAACAACTTATTTAAGCAATGTAGCCAAAAGCTCTGGTGCATTACTTGTGGGAAGGAAACTGGTACAGCTTTTCTGGTTGGAAATTTGGCAGCAGATAATAAAACCCTTGAATATATTAATGTCTTTTGGCCCAGTGATTCACCTTCTGAGAAATTAGCTTAATGAAATAATCAGGCATTTGTAAAGATTTATATACCAGAAAATCCCCTTAACCTTGTTTTATTGTGAAATATACCTTATATACAAAAGTTTATTTTAAAGAATTGTAATAAAGTAAATACCTGTGTAACTACCATCCAGGATAACAAGTAATCCATTGTTCCCTCATGCCCTTTTCCAATTTCATGCCGCTTTCTCCACCATGAGTAACAACTGTCCTAATCTCTGAACAATCATTTATTTACTTTTCCTGTAGAGTTTTACCACCTTTGAATGTATCTCTACATAAGATAAAATTTAGTTTTGTCTGCTCTTGAATTTAATATAAATGCTGTTTATTTTCTTCTATAATTTGCTTCCTTTGCTCTCCATTATGTTTTTAAGATTCTTCATTGGCCTGACCAGGAGGTGGATAGACCGTCGGACTGGGATGTGGAGGACCCAGATTGGAGACCCCGAGGTCACCAGCTTGAGCACGGGCTCATCTGGTTTGAGCAAAGCTCACCAGCTTGGACCCAAGGTCACTGGCTTGAGCAAGGGCTTGGCTTCAGTCTGCTGAAGGCCCATGGTCAAGGCACATATGAGAAAGCAGTCAATGAACAACTAAAGTGCCACAACAAAAAACTGATGATTGATGCTTCTCATGTCTCTCCGTTCCTGTCTGTCTGTCCCTATCTATCCCTCTCCCTGACTCTCTGTCTGTCTCTGTAAAAAAAAAAAAAAAAAAAAAAAAAAAAAGATTATTATTGGTGGGTATGGTTTCTATTCTTTCATTTTTACTGCTATATATTGATCTATTTTACCTTGATGAATGTTTATCTTTTTTGTCTGTTTGTTTGTTATTATCAATAAGGCTGCTACAAACACCCTTATTCACATTTTCTGTTGCACATGTATAAGAATTTCTCTATCAAAGAAATAGAGCACCATAGATTAGCATATGTTCAACTTTCCTGACAATGCTAAACTGTTTTTCAAAGAGATTTTACTAATTTATATTTTAGTGTCTGAGAGTTTCAGTTGCATCACATCCTCATCCATATTAGATATTTTCATCTTTCCCAATCTAAAGTAGAGAGTGGTATCAGTTAAGCAGAACACCATACACTTGTTGACAGTATGGGGGGAGGGCACACTTCAATTACATGCAGGATAGTAAAAATCAGCACAATGCCCATCACAATGCCAAACACTCCTGCCAATTTAAAGTGTACAACTCCATTATACAGAGTTGTGTAATCTTTACCACTATAAAATTTTTACATGTTTACCAACCCAAAGAGTAACCTTATATTCATTAGCAATCACTCTCTATTACCTCCAGCCCCTGACAACTACTAATCTGCTTCCTGTCTATGGATTTTCTATTTGGCATATTTTATACAAATGCAATTATATAATATGTGACCCTTTGTGCCTGGCTTCTTTCACTTATCATACTATTTTAAAGTTCATCAATATTATAACTTATTTTTATTGTTGAATAAAGTCCACTGAATAGATATACTACATTTTATAAATATATGTTATATGGTGAATATTTACTCATTTATCAGTTGATAAACATTTGGATTGTGTACTTTCTTACTATAAAACACAGAATCTTAAAACACTTTAATCCCATTTATTCCCCTCATGACTGCTATGAACTTGTTGTTTTGTATTTTAATTTAAAATTATTGTCATATACTCTATTTTAAAATGAAAGAAATTTTGAACAATTACATAGAAGTCATGAGGGGAATAAATGGAATTAAATTTTTCTAAAATCTTTTATTTTTGGTAGAAATTTAAATATATTAATTACAAATGTTGGTACATGTATTGTTTCATAATCAATTTTTGTTTTGATTTATCCACACAATTAACCACATTTTTTTTTCTTTTCTTTCTTTCTTTTTTTTTTTTTGGTATTTTTCTGAAGCTTGAAACAGGGTGAGACAGTCAGACAGACTCCCGCATGCGCCCGACCGGGGGCGATGCTCTGCCCACCAGGGGGCGATGCTCTGCCCCTCCGGGGGGTCGCTCTGCCGCGACCAGAGCCACTCTAGCGCCTGGGAAGAGGCCAGGGAGCCATCCCCAGCACCCGAGCCATCTTTGCTCCAATAGAGCCTTGGCTGCGGGAGGGGAAGAGAGAGACAGAGAGGAAGGAGGGGGGGTGGAGAAGCAAATGGGCGCTTCTCCTATGTGCCCTGGCCGGGAATCGAACCCGGGTCCCCTGCATGCCAGGCCGACGCTCTACCACTGAGCCAACCGGCCAGGGCCTTACCACATTTTTTATTCTTTGTTTTTAATCAGACCTCTTATCTAAGCTTATGTTCTTTCCAGTGTAAATATATATGTGTAGGAATGTGTATGTGAGTATATGGGTGTTTTAATATCAATGTGCCAAGAAAATATAACACTATCAATTTAGAATTCTATACCCAGTGAAGCTCTATTTCAAGAATGAGAAAAAAATAAAGCCATTTTCAGATAAAAACACAGAGAGAGTTTGCCAGTAGCACACCAGCACTAATGGGAATGCTAGTGAATATAGTGCAATGCATTGAAGATATAATTTCCTTGGCTTCTGGCTTCTGCTGTTGCCTTAGGGAGCATAGCTCTCAATCTATCTATTGCTCTTTCAAAATAAATTAACTTTCATCCCTGGCTGCTTTTAAGATATTTTTGAATTTGATCTTTTGGGTTCTGCCTCAGAGAGTCTTTGGCTTGAATATTCTGTATTTCCTTGTAAGCTCTTTGAATATGTTCTCAGCATGATAATTTGTTTTCAGTGGAATATCTATCTGGGAACTTGACCTGGAATGATACTAGTAACAAATTATCAAGTTTAATAACACAAAATTAGAAACAATCTTACTGTCCAACAGTAGCTACTGATTAAAATGATACATCTTTTCAATGGAATTCTATACAGCATTTAACTCATCTTTTTGAAAGGAAAAATGTTAGAAAAGCAGAAAGTCTTAATATAATCCAAACACAATGGAAAGTAAGGGTGGAACTTGTATGTTTTGGGAGTGTCCTTTGTATTAGGCACTGTCCTATGATATTTATTTGGACTACTGTTTTTAATCCACACAACAGCCTCATGACATAGAGATAATTGTTCCTTATCTAAAAAAGAGGAAAAGACTCAGTAACTTTAATTTATCCAAGACCATCAACCAAGGACAAATAAAACTATAACTTTGTATATTTATCTGAAGAAAAGATACTAACAGTAGCCTAGAATCTGCCAAGACCCAATTAAAGATGAAGAGTAAGCTTTTGGGAGGCTCTAACTTTATATTACTGTTGAGGATATTGACTAGCTGATGTGATGTCACTTGACCCAATGTATCTCTGTAATGGTGTCAGACAATTGTAATAGTGTCAGGAAGTATATCTAACTAACTCTCCTACTCTTGCTCCATGCCATCAGCTACCTTCTGACTGTCTTATTTTCCTGCAGATGAAAGGATGTGTGTACTAGCTTAACTATGTAAGCAGTGATATTTCTCACTATAAAATCATATGTGGGCCTTTTGAGTTTATTTCTTGGTCCTGTGTAAGTTTGGATCATGTGACCCATACCTCTGAGCTCTTTCAGTCTTGGATCTCTGACATAGTTGAGTTTCTGTACCTACCAAGCTGAGGACTCAGGGGACTTTTCCAAGGTAACTCAACTGTGAGTGCCTCACTGGAAGCCAGCCAGCCTTTCTGATATTTTCATCTTGCTTAATTAAGGTGCAATGAATAAGTTTTTGAAAATTTCTCCCTATTATTAAGTTTTTATCTCTCACATTCAAACCAAACCTTCTGTACTCTACATTGTGATTCTGGACCTAAAATTCTAAAACTTACATTTCTGCTTTTTCAGGAAGCTTGTAATGCTAGAGGAGGAAGAAAGGACTTGCTCTTTCCTATGCTTCCTAAATTTTTCCTGTTTCTATAAGAGTAACACTAGCATCACTTCTTCATTCCAACAGCTTTAGTTCCTTCCTGTAGCAGCAGCTTAATTCAGTTTGGAGCTGTTCTCAGTATTGCAGGACCAGATTCATCTGCCCTTTGAGAGATACCTGCCCAAGCTGCCATGTTCCCTCTTTAGAGGGCAGCAACTTCCTCTGAGTTCCTAAGCTGCAATAATTTGAATTTATTCTCTTTGTTCCCCAGTTCTAGCATGTTAAATGCTATTTGCAGTTGCTACCTCTGTGACACCTCTTTTGTCTTTTCATTAACTTAACGACATTATACATAAATAACAATTATATTTTCTCTATTCTTACAACTGGTATGATTTCTGTCTCTTGACTGTCCCTTGAATGATACAGATGTGTATATGAGCTGCAATTTTTCTGCTCCTTCTTTGATTAAAATTGGCAAGAAGATATTTACACATGTCTGAGAATATGCATATGATTTTCAAAAAAATGAGATGAGCTCACATCAAACAGTTTGTCAAAATAGGAAGAAAACTGGGAGAAATAAATGAACAATCAAGTAGCACATTTTGTAGATTTTTTTTTCCACATTCTCCATAACTGAGCAGTTGCTCAAGGTGCTCCTATGTCTTTCTCTTAGTTCTGGAAGCCAATAAATCCCAAAATAACACCATTACAGTAAAACAAGCTGCATAACCCAAAGATGAATTTACTGGAATGATGTCAAATGATTGTTTCCATAGTATTGAGTTCTTACTTTAGAAGTTTCAAAAAGCTGAGATATCAAAAGGTTATTATTTTGGCTTGAGGAGAGGCTTAAAAGGATATTCTAGAAGGAAAGAATATGGCTTAACATTTGCTTACTCCTGGGATGGTTCTGGGGCTGCCTGAAGGGCAAAGGAAGCACATCTCATCTTTAAAACACTTTGTAGCCAGTTGTCTCCAAGAGAAGAAACGATTTAACTGGTATGTCAAAGAAATAAGCCAGTCCTGATGGTTAAACCAAAATTTGAATTAAAAATTTATGCCTTTGAGTAATAATTCAAGCTTATATTGCTGAGGAATGTACATGCTTTGGATGTGTTTAGGACATTCCAGTTTGAAGAGGAAAGCTTCTTCGGCAGTACTACCCGATTCCTCGGAAATGGCATACATTTTCTTCATTTTCCCTGGAATCTGGAACCTCCCTCCATCACAGGTCTAGGTTACATGGATGTAGCTCAAGGAAGAATTTATGGAAATAATTGTCTGTTTTTGCACTTATAAGCTGAGCTAAGCACCACGTACTTCAGAGAAGTTGTCCTCTGACCCTTCTTCTCCAGGAAGCGTTTCCACATTAACATTACATAAAAGCAGCCAGATATTCTTAAGCCTTCTTGAGGACTGATTACAAGACATGAAACTTGCCCCACCATCCATACACCCTTCTTTTCCAGACACCACATCCAAGTTTTTTTGAGTCAAGTGACATTGTATATCCAAAGCATTTAATTCCTGAACCCTTTATACCAAATTAACATTACCACCAATAAAACCACCATTCTAATCTTTGCTTTTCCTCATTTATGCAGCTACATTTATTTATAAATTAAATATAATGGAGTGACATTCATCAATAAGAGTACATAGGTTTCAGGTAAACATCTCTATAGCTTTTAAACTGTTGGTCGTGTTGTGTGCCCATCACTCAAAGTCAAATCATTTTCCATCACTGTATATTTGCCCCTTTTTACTCTCCTTCCCCCTACATTCTCCCCCTGGTAACTACTTCATTTTTATATATGTGCATGAGTCTCATTTTTATATCCCACCTATGTGTGAAATCATGTAGTTCTTAGCTTTTTTTATTTACTTATTTCACTTAATATAATGTTCTCAAGATCCATCCATGTTGTTGTAAATGGCAATGTGTCATCATTTCTTTCTTTAAAAAAAAATTTTAAACACTTTATTTATTCATTTTTGAGAAGAAAGAGAGAGAGAAGGGGGAGGAGTAGGAAGCATCAACTCCCATAAGTGCCTTGACTTAGCAAGCTCAGGGTGTCAAACTGGCAACCTCAGCATTCCAGGTCGATGCTTTAGCCACTGCACCACCACAGGTCAGGCCAATATGTCATCGTTTCTTATGGCTGAGTAGTATTCCATCATATATATGTACCACATTTTCTTTATCCAGTTTTCTATTGAAGGACACTTTGGTTGTTCCATGTCTTGGCCACTGAATAATGCTGTGATGAACATGGGGGTGCATGTGTCTTTACCTATTTGTGTTTTCGAGTTTTTGAGTAGATACCCATTAGAGGGATTGCTGGATCATATGGTAGTTCTATTCTTAATTTTTTGAGGAACCATCATACTTTCTTCCATAATAGCTGTATCAGTTACATTCCCACTAACAGTGAATTAGGGTTCCTTTTTCTCCACAGCCTCTCCAACACTTATTACATGTCTTGTTGATAACAGCCAATATAACAGGTGTGAGGTGGTATCTCACTGTAGTTTTGATTTGCATTTCTTGAAAAGCTAATGAAGATGAGCGTCCTTTTATATACCTATTAGACATTTGTATGTCTTCATGGGAGAAGTGTCTGTTCAGGTCCAATTAAAAAATGGTCTCTCCTCATTTTTTTTAAAATTTATTTATTAAATTTAATGCAGTGACATTGATAAATCAGGGTACATATGTTGAGAGAAAACATCTCTAGATTATTTTGACATTTGATTGTGCTGTATACCCCTCCCCCAAAGTTAAATTGTCTTCTGTCACCTTCTATCTTGTTTTCCCTGTGCCCCTCCCCTCCCCCAACCCCTCTCTCCTTCTTCACCCCATCCCCCTCCCCCCACCCCCTACCCCTGTTGCCATCACATTCTTGTTCATGTCTCTGAGTCTCATTTTTATGTCCCTTCTATGTATGGATTCATGTAGTTCTTAGTTTTTTTTCTGATTTACTTATTTCACTCCGTATAATGTTATCAAGGTCCATCCATGTTATTGTAAATGATCCGATGTCATCATTTCTTATGGCTGAGTAGTATTCCATAGTATATATGTACCAAAGCTTTTTAATCCACTCGTCCTCTGACGGACACTTGGGTTGTTTCCAGATCTCCTCATTTTTTAATTGGATTGTTTGCTTGTTTGTTGATGAGCTTTGAGAGTTCTTTATATATTTTGGATATTAACCCTTTATTGGAGCTATTGTTTATAAATGTCATCTCCTATTTAGTTGGCTGTCTTTTTGTGTTGTTGTCAGTTTTTTTGCTGTGCAGAAGATTTTTAGTTTAATATAGTTTCATTTATTTATTTTTGCCTTTACTTCCCTTGCCTTTGGGATGAAATTCATAAAATGCTCTCATCAGTTAAGGTCTATGAGCTTAGTACCTATGTTTTCCTCCATGTAATTTATAGTTTCAGGTCTTATATTTAGGTCTTTGATCCACTTTGAATTAATTTTTGTGCATGGGGACAAGGCGTAGTCAAGTTTCTCTCTTTTGCATGTAGTTTTCCAATTTTTTCAGCACCATGTATTAAAGAGGCTTTCTTTTCTCCATTGTGTTTTTGGCTCCTTTGTCAAAGATTATTTTTCTATATATATTTTATTTCTGGGCTCTCCATTCTGTCCCATTGGTCTGTATGTCTGGTTTTCTGCCAGTACCATGTTGTTTTGATTATCATGGCTCTGTAGTATAATTTGAAGTCAGGTAGATACACAGCTTTCTTAATCATCTTCTTTTTCTTTCTTTCTTTTTTTTTTTTTTGTTTTGTATTTTTCTGAAGCTGGAAACCGGGATAGACAGTCAGACAGACTCCCGCATGCGCCCGACCGAGATCCACCCGGCATGCCCACCAGGGGGCGACGCTCTGCCCACCAGGGGGCGATGCTCTGCCCCACCGGAGCCTCGCTCTGCCACGACCAGAGCCACTCTAACGCCTGGGGCAGAGGCCAAGGAGCCATCCCCAGCGCCCGGGCCATCTTTGCTCCAATGGAGCCTCGGCTGCAGGAGGGGAAGAGAGAGACGGAGAGGAAGGAGAGGGGGAGGGGTGGAGAAGCAGATAGGTGCTTCTCCTGTGTGCCCTGGCCGGGAATTGAACCCGGGACTTCTGCACGCCAGGCCGATGCTCTACCACTGAGCCAACCGGCCAGGGCCACCTCTTCTTTTTCAAACTTAAGTTACTTCAGGCACCTGGGGTGAGAACTCCCTGTGCCAGGTGCGTGCCCAGCCACTGGGACAAGAAATTCATAAAAGAGTATTGAAACAAGAACACAGTCATCCTTGTCCTTCCCTAGTGACATCACCAGAATTCCTGACTGCACATTTTGCTCAAGACATTCTCCCAGCCCTCCCATCCCTCCCATCCCCTTCACTTTCATGAGGCCAATTAGGTCTTCTTTAAGAAATCAAATGCAAAATTATAGAAAGATGGCAACAGAGTAAACAGACATTCCAAAAGCCACCTCCCAGGACCAAATTGCATTACAAATTAATTTAAGAACAATTATCTCAAAAAACCAACTTTGGACTAAATGAAGAGGAGTCTATAACCAAGGATCACAGAAGAAGCCACACAGAGGCTGGTAGGAAGGGCAGAGATGTGGAAAGGGCTGCCCCGCTCCCAGGAGCAAGTGGCTGAGGGTTCAGAGGGACTCTCACTGTGGGGAAAGTCACCCTGAGAAGGGAGGGCTCTCAGCCCCAAGCCAGGAGCCCAGCTTAGAGCCCTAGAGCCTAGAAGAGGCACCCACACAGCATTTGGCTTTGAAAAGAGTCAAGGTTTCTGTTTGTGAGAAAGAGATGGAGCTCTCCAATATGTGGGCTTCATTTTAAAGGGCCAGTGAAGAAAATCTCATTACAGCCATTTACCTGGAGCTCCTGTGGAGAGAGGGCTAAGAGCACTAGATTTTCGAGAAGAGAGTGTAAAGTTGGTGGCCCAGGGAGAGACCCTGTGATGAGTCATTCTCCAATACTGCAGTTGCTGTCTTTCTTGGGTAGAGCAATTCCCTCTGAGTGGCATGAGCCTAGAAGAAAACAACTGCCCCAACCTTGG
Source organism: Saccopteryx bilineata (assembly GCF_036850765.1). Lineage (NCBI taxonomy): Eukaryota > Metazoa > Chordata > Mammalia > Chiroptera > Emballonuridae > Saccopteryx > Saccopteryx bilineata. Next base: position 202,589,664 of record NC_089493.1, on the reverse strand, counting down.
GAGTCTTTCCTGCCCAAGTCATGGAGACTAACTGGGTTGTTCTGAGAAACCAGGAAGCAGGGGGCATTTCAGTGACTCAATTTTCTGGTATTGAGGTTGGAGCATACCCCCCCCACACACACACACACACCGCATTTTCTCACGTCTGAATAGTGCTGCCACCTCACGGGAGATTCAGTAGAAACTTTCTGGACTGCAGGCAGATCACATCCCTGGGTCTCAGAGGCCACATCCACCAGACTCCTGGGACCACACCCTAAGAGGTCTGTGAAAAAAGTCTGGAAACACTGACACCTGGGGCAGAGCCACACCTACCACCCTTCTTTTTTTTTAATAAATAAATTTTTATTAATTTTAATGGGGTGACATCAATAAATCAGAATACATATATTCAAAGAAAACATATTTGACAATACATCTGATAAAGGGTTAATAACTAAATATTATCAGGAACTTCTAAAACCCAACACCAGAAAGGTAAACAATCCAATTAAAAAATGAGCAAAAAAACTGAATAGACACTTCTCCAAAGAGGACATACAGATCGCCAATAGACATTTAAAAAATGTTTAATGTCACTAATCATCAAAGAAATGCAAATTAAAACCACAATGAGATACCACCTCACATGTCAGAATGGCATTTATTAACTAATCAACACACAATGAGTGCTGGTGAGGGTGTGGAGAAAAGGGAACCCTCCTGTACTGCTGGTGTGAATGCAGAATTGTGCAGCCACTGTGGAAAACAGTACAGTATTTCCTCAGATAATTAAAAATTGAACTGTCTTTTGACCCAGCTATCCCATTTTTAGAAATATATTCTAAGTATACCAAATCACTGATTCAAAAGAGTATATGCACCCTCATGTTTATTGCAGCATTCTTTACAATAGCCAAGATCTGGAAACAGCCCAAGTGTCAGTCAGTGAATGAGTGGATTAAAAAGCTGTGGTACATATACATGATGGAATACTATGCAGCCATGAAAAAGAAGGAAATCTTACCTTTTCTGATGGCATGGATGGACCTGGAGATTATTCTACTAAGTGAAAGAAGCTAGGAAGATAAAGAAAAATATCATATAATCTCACTTATTTGTGGAATCTAATAAACAAGGTGAACTGAGAAATAGAATAACAGCAGAGATGGGGTAACAGGGAGCAGAAGGACAGTTGTGAGAGGGAAGGGGAATGAAGGGATGGGACCAGAGAAGGTAAAGGAATTAGTGAAATTATATATATATAACACATAGATACAGATAACAGGACAGCAAATCCCAGAGGGAAGGAGGGAGTGAGTTAGGGGGATAGGGACAAAAGGGGTTTAATGGGGGGATGCATGTTTGTGAGTGCGGGTTTTATATTGAGTGGGACACTTGAATCCATATTTACACAATAAATTAAAATTAATAAAAAGAAACCCATAAGTTAAGTTACCTCATAAGACATCACCAGTCTTAAAACTAGATAGAGGTGATGGTTGTAAAACATCATGAATGTACACTTCAAAATGATTAATGTTTAATTTTATATTATGTGTAATTTACCTCAATTAAAGAAAAGCAGAAGGAGGACAGATGTGACAGATATCAGGAAGAAAAGGATGAACATCACTACAGACCCTAGAGTCATTAAAAGAATAATAAGTAAATACTTCAAGGAACACTGTTTATCATTTAATAACTTAGATAATATGGACAAATCCCTTGAAAGCCTCAACTACCAAACATGCAAGAAGAAATAGATAATTTAAAGGGTTATATACCTACTAATGAAATTGAATTTGCAGTTAAAAATCTTCCAACAATAAAAAGAAATTTCAGGCCCAGTTTGTTTTACTGATTAGTTCTACCAAATATTCAAGAAGGAAAAGTTCTACTTAATGTTTATTTTTATTTATTTATTTTTCTTCAGAAAAAAGAAGGGGAGAAAACAGCACCCTTTTTGAAAAATTTGGAGTCTAAAATCTAGGTGCATCTTTTATAGTGGTTTTAGGATTTTTTTCTTACATTTCCCACTTTTCGCCTTGTTTTTGCATTCATTGTTATAAATTTTTTTTACTTGCGTTTTCCTCTTTTTCGCACTTGTTGTCTTTGCGCTCATTGTTTCACACTTGTTACTGGTATATTACAGTAGGTTACATTTTGCCATGTTCTGCCCAGAAATGGCTCAGAAAAGATTTTTGTACAGTGCTGAATTCAAGTTAAAAGTGACAGTTTGCAAAAGTGAATGGAAATCATGCTGTTAAATGTTTGTCCTCCTCCAACTGAGAACTCAATCCAAGACTGGCTGTGGGAAGAAGAAACCCTACTGAAACACCATGGCAGAAGAAGGCCATGAGAGGCAAGTCTGCAAAATGGCCTAATTTAGAGAGGAAATTGAAGACATGGATTGAAGAGCAAAGGGCAATTGGAATTCCTGTGTCCATAAAGATGGTTCAGCATGCACCAAGAAGAATTGCTGATGGAAAAGAAGTTACTGATTTCAAAGAAAGACACAACTGGTGCTTCAGGTTTATGAAACAGAATGGACTAAGCATGCGTACATGCACCAGACTTGTCCAAAATATGCCTCAAAGCTATTAGCAGAAGGTCCTTGAATTTCATTATTTTGTCATTCAATGTCAGAAGACACATCAGTTTGATTTGGGACAGATTGCAAATATAGACAAAGTCCCCCTTCAATTTGATGCCTTATGTAACAGAACTATTGATAAGAAGTGGGTGAAAACTGTAACTGTGAAGACAAGTGGACATGAAAAGAGCCACTATACAGCTGTTCTAGCTTGTTGTGCTGATGGAACCAAGCTGCCTCCTATGCTGCTTTTCAAACACAAAACAATGCCAAAAGAAGACATTGCTCGAGAAGTGATTGTCCATGTTCATGACAAGGGCTGGATGGATCAGGATGGGATGAAGATCTGGTCTGAGAAAGTTTGGAGAAGGAGACCAGGTGGGCTCTTACACAAACCTGCCCTATTGGTGCTTGATCAGTTCAAGGAATGCATAACAAAAAAGACAAAGAAGATTGCTGCAGAGCAAAAAACAAAACTTGCCATCATACCTGAAGGTTTGACATCCCAGCTCCAACCACTTGATGTCAGCATTAACAAACCCTTCAAAGCTGCCATGAGAGACAAATGGAACCAATGGATGAAGTCTTCTGGGGACAATTTGACATCAGCAGAAAGAGTGAAGAAACTATCTATAGAATAAGTTTGTACCTGGGTGAAAAGATCCTGAGATAATATCAAGATTGAGATAGTTGTCAAGTCATTTAAGAAATGTAGCATTTCAAATGCCATAGATGGAACTGAGGATGAGGCAATATATAAAGACAGTGATTTGTCATCAGATACAGATGAGGATAAGCTAATGGATGTGAGTTGTTTTTTTTTTATATATATGTTGTTCCACTTATTTATACATTTATTGTTTGATTCTTTTTTTTTTTTCAGAGACAGAGAGAAAGTCAGAGAGAGGGATAGATAGGGACAGACAGATAGGAATGAAGAGAGATGAGAAGCTTCAATCATCAGTTTCTCATTGTGGCACTTTAGTTGTTTATTGATTGCTTTCTCATATGTACCTTGACCATGGGCCTACAGCAGACAGAGTGATCCCTTGTTCAAGCCAGTGACCGTGGGTCCAAGCTGGTGAGCTTTGCTCAAACCAGATGAACCGGTGCTCAAGCTGGTGACCTCAGGGTCTTGAACCTGGGTCGTCCACATCCCAGTCCAACATTCTATCCACTGCACCACCGCCTGGTCAGGCTGGATGGGAGTTTTGACAGTGATGAGGAGTTGCATAAATTTTATGATGAATAAAACTTGAGTTTAATAACTTTATGTAATATATTTTATTTTTCAAATTTTGGGTCCCAAAATTAAGATGTGTCTTATACATGGGAGTATCTTATACATGGGGAAATGTGGTACTTTATGAGGCCAGAATTTTTCCATTACCAAAAGCAGAAAAGGGTAATACAAGAAAAGAAAGCTACAGTAACATATTAGAAAATAAAATCTAGAAATATGTAAAAAGGATAATATATGATGACCAAGTGATGATATTTATTCCAGGAGTGCAAAGCTGATGCAATAAATTGATCAATCCATGTAATTTACCATGTTAACAGACTAAAGTAGAAAACTTAGATGATCATCTCAGAAGCAAAAAAGAAATAAAAAGAACTGGAGATAATTCAATATCTATTTATGATCAAAACTCTCATAATACTAGAAATAGAAAAGAATTTTCTTATCCTGATAAAGAGCATCTTCAAAATAATTACATGTTACTTAATGGTTTAAAAAAATCCCTACATACACAGATAAAAAACAAGGGCAGGATATAGAAAGGAAGAAATAAACTGCCTCTATTTACAGATAACAAAATTGTTTATATAAAAAATCTCATTGTAAAGAGGAAGGGCTGACTGAGTTAGTTTAAAAAGTAACAAACCACAGCTGTGTAGCTCTTTTATCAGTTTCATAAAATAACTTGAACACAAGCAAGGAAAACAGAATATGTGAATAGTCAAGGACAGATAGTTCAAACTTCCTCTCATACTCTGTCTCTTCCTAGAGACTTGAAAGTCACGTAGGCCTACAAAGAAGTCAAAGAAATCGAGTGACATCAGAGAAATGGTGCCATGAGAGATGCTCCCGAAACCTCTCCCTGAAATTTCAACAAATTCAACAATTTGAGATGGAAATACAATCTCAGGAGCATCTGAAATATGCATACATCAAACAAAGGTGGCTGAATATATAATCCACTCTGAAGGAAATAAGATGAAGAATGGAGTATTTCACTTTCCTCACTGACCTGAGCAAGGGCTGCTTTCACTTGGAACTGAGAGAAAGGGAGGGCTGGGGGCATGGAAAAAGCTGGGCTAAGGCAGAGACATTCAAGCCGAAAAGAGAGTTTGCCCGCGGCTCAGCCCACGCAGAGCTAATGCCATTTGCAGACCCCGGCAGAGGTGGGCGAGCAGTTGCCTTGTTTACTCCCAGTCTCCCGATTGGTGGGTGTGGGCAGCATATGAGTGAATTCACCTGGCGCTTCGTGTGTGGGTGCCTGCATTCCTGGAGGGAGGGGCTGGGTTGGAGACTGTCAGCGGTGGCCCTCTGCATGGGCCGTGATCAGAGTCTCTCTGTGGTCCCGATGCCTCCAGTGGCAGTGTGTGGGAGGTGTGCATAGGGCCGGCTTCCCTATGGGCACAGCACCTCCGCCAGCCATTTAGGCAAACAAAGCATATTCCTGGGAAAAAGAACTGCGAAAGTGGTGGGGGGAAGGGCGCGCAGACAGCCTCTGAAGAGCAGACCTGTGGAGTGCTGGAAGGAGCCTAATCCTTTGTCAGCTCACTGCCCAGAGGGTTTACAGTGATGACTCTAGCTGACAAAGCCTTCTTTCCTAGGCCTGCAATTTAAGGGGACCCGGAGAAGGGACTTGATAGTTCTCAGGGCCTCTTGCTTGGCAGGCAATGGCTGGGGCAACTTCCAGCCATCCAATACAGGTTAAAAAGTACAGTCCCACAGAACAGACCTCAGAGAACACTGCAGAAGATGGACGGGCTAGGCTGTAGGCTTCCCAACAAGGGAGAAGCCTGTGGAGAGCAGACTTGCAGAGCACTAAGGCAAATTTAACTAGAACCAGAAGTCAACTCACTCCCCTGCCTGCTTGAGTTGGTGGCTCTGGTTGACAAAGCTTTCATACATAGAGCTGTGCTTTGAACTAACCTGGAGGAGAGACTTGGCAGCTTTTAGGACTTTCCTGCCAGCCAATACAGATTACAAAATGCAAAAAGCCTGGGGAGAGTAGACCCACAGAGTGCTGAGGCATACTAGACATGCCTGGAGGCTCATAGAAATACGCCTGAAAAGTAATCAGCTCCCAGCCCTGTCTGATTATGCTGGCAGCCTTGGCTGGCAGAGCCTTACCCAGAACCCTGTGTTGAGTGGGGATAGAGGGGGGATTTGGCAGCTCTTAGAGCCTCTCGCTCTCCAGGCAGTGGCTGGGGCAACTTCATAGCTGGATCCCCAGGCTGCTGGTTCAGGAAGGAGAGATTTAGGAAGAGGCTCAGGGAAAATGAACTCTCCCATTGTCAGAGCCTAAAAATGCTGACAAGCCCCTCCTACCAATGGGACCAAGGCCTATTATACATCATCACCATAGAGACTCAGCAACTGCAAATCTCAGCCTAAGAGTTCCACAGGGACAGAACCTGGGGTACAGTGCCACTGGCCAAAAAGAGAGAGAAGAAAGAAAAAGGAAGAAGATAACCTCTCAAAACCAGGAAAAATCTACAGTTTTATAACTTTTTCTATTTTTTTTTCTCTTCTACCTTGGTCATTTTATCCTCTTCCTGTTTTATTCTTTTCTTTTCATTTTGAACTTTATTACCCATAGGTGTTACATTTTTCCATTCTTTTTTTTATGAGTGTTACATTCCAAAAAACTTAATTTTTTCCTTTATTTTCTCTCTCTCTCTTTCTTTTTGTTTCTTCTTTTCTCTTTCACTTTTTCTCCATTTGAATCTCACCCACAAAACAAATTAATTTATTCTGGATTCAAATTTTTTCTTTGTGGCATTTGTGTGCTTTTTACTTTGCTTTTTAATCTCTTTAGAATTTCCCCCAACTTGGGCTTTCCATTCTATGTAGTTTTTGTTCCACTCAGTACAATAGAATTTTCATTTTTCACTGTATTTTTTCTTCTTTCTCTTTTTCTTCTTCTCTTCTCTTACCCTATTTCTCTCATTTGATTATCATTTACAAACAAATTATTTTATTCTTTTTTTTTTGTATTTTTCTGAAGCTGGAAACGGGGAGAGACAGGAGTCAGACAGACTCCTGCATGCGCCCGACTGGGATCCACCCGGCACATCCACCAGGGGCGATGCTCTGCACACCAGGGGGTGATACTCTGCCCCTCTGGGGTGTTGCTTTGCCGTGACCAGAGCCACTCTAGTGCCTGGGGCAGAGGCCAAGGAGCCATCCCCAGCTCCCGGGCCATCTTTGCTCCAATGGAGCCTTGGCTGCGGGAGGGGAAGAGAGAGACAGAGAGGAAGGAGGGGGTGGGGGTGGAGAAGAAAATGGGAGCTTCTCCTATGTGCCCTGGCTGGGAATTGAACCCGGATCCCCCGCATGCCAGGCCAACGCTCTACTGCTGAGCCAACCGTCCAAGGCCCAAATTGTTTTATTCTTGATCCAAATTTTTCCTTGTGGCATTTTGTGGGTTCTTGCTTCGTATTTTGCTTGTCACCTCCCCCCAACTCAGGCCCTCCATTCTACATATTTTTGTTCCACTTAGCACAATTGAATTTTCAATATTTCATTGCATTTTCTCAAAAATATTTTTCTTTCTTTTTTTATCAACTCTTATTAGTGTTATTAACAATTCCACTATCAAATGCCACTAAGGAAAAAGAAATCAGATATCATGGATACAAAAAACAGATGTAGCTCAGATAAATGAGAAAAAATCTACAGAAAAAAGTTTCAATAGCTTGGAAACCTTGGAGTGAAATGAAAGAGAATTTAAAATTAAAGTCCTAAAAATACTCAAGGATATACAAGAAAGCACAGAAAGGCAACATAGGGAGCTCAAAAAACAATTCAACAAACAGAAAGAATACATCACCAAGGAAATTGGAACTATGAAACGAATCAAACAGAGATGAAAAACTCAACACATGAACTGAAAAACGAGGTAGCAAGCTTAGCCAATAAAACAGGACAGATAGAGGAGAGAATTAGTGACATAGAAGACAGGTAACTAGAGGCATTATAGAGAGGTGAGAAGAGAGACTCACGAATTAAAAAAATAAATGAGATAGCCCTACAGAAATTGTCTGATTCTATCAAAAAGAGCAACATAACAATTATAGGTATATCAGAAAAAGAAGATAGAGAAAATGGAATGGAGAGCATATTCAAACAAATAATAGATGAGAACTTCCCAAACCTTTGGAAAGAAATAAAACCTTGAATTCAAGAAGCAAAGAAAACACCGAGTTATCTTAACCCTAACAAACCTACTCCAAGGCACATCATAATGAAATTGGCACAAACCAATGACAAAGAAAAAATTCTCAAGGCTGCCAGGGAAATGAAGAATACAACATAAAAAGGAAGGCCCATTAGATTATCAACAGATTTCTCAGCAGAAACTCTATAAGCTAGAAGAGAGTGGACCCAAATATTTAAAGTTCTGAAAGAGAGGAACTTTCAGCCAAGAATACTATACCCATCAAAGCTATTCTTCAAGTACGAAAAAGAAATAAAAACATTCACAGATACAGAAAAGATGAGAAAATTTATCACCAGAAAACCTCCACTTCAGGAAAGGGGGTTTTCCAACCAGATACAAAGAACAAAACAAAATTTAAAAACTACAAGTAAAAGCTCCATCAAGATCACAATAAAAACAAGATTAATCTGTGACAACAAAAATAAAAAAGAGGAGAGGACAAAGATCAACAGTAGCAAAGGAGAATGGAGTGCAGAAGCACTCATGAGATAATGTACTACAATAAACATGATATGTATCCTTTCCATTACTTAATGGTAACCACCCCTGAAGAAACCACTACATAAGCACATGGCTTGAAAAAAGAAGTATCAGAGTAAAGAAGTATGGATTACAACCAAACAAAAACAAATGATAGAAAAAAAAAGAGAAGAACCAAACAAGATACAAAACTATCAGAAAGCAATATATAAAATGGCAATAGAAAACCCTCAAGTGTCAATAATTACACTAAATGTAAATGGATTGAACTCACCAAAAAAAGACAGAGTAGCAGAATGGATTAAAAAAGAAAATCCAACTGTATGCTGCCTACAGGAACTACATCTAAGATATAAAGATAAAAACAAATTCAAAGTCAAAGATTGGAAAAACAATACTTCAAGCAAATAACATCCAAAAAAAGCAGGTGTAGCAATACTCATATCTAACAATGCTTACTACAAAATGGCTAAGGTAATCAGAGACAAAAACGGTCATTTCATAAGGATAAAGGGGACATTGAATCAAGAAGACATAACACTTCTTAATATATATGCACCAAACCAAGGAGCATCAAAATATATGACAGATACTGAATGACCTAAAAACAAAAACCGACAAAAATACAATCATACTTGGAGACCTCAATACACCACTGACAGCTCTAGATCGTTCATCCAAATAGAAAATTAATAAAGAAATATTGGCCTTGGCCCTGGCTGGTTGGCTCAGCGGTAGAGCATCGGCCTGGCGTGTGGGGGACCCGGGTTCAATTCCCGGCCAGGGCACATAGGAGAAGCGCCCATTTGCTTCTCCACCCCCCCTCCTTGCTCTCTGTCTCTCTCTTCCCCTCCCACAGCCAAGGCTCCATTAGAACAAAAATGGCCTGGGCACTGGGGATGGCTCCTTGGCCTCTGCCCCAGGTGCTAGAGTGGCTCTGGTCACGGCAGAGCGACGCCCCGGAGGGGCAGAGCATCATCCCCTGGTGGGCAGAGTGTCGCCCCTGGTGGGCGTGCTGGGTGGATCCCGGTCGGGCACATGCGGGAGTCTGTCTGACTGTCTCTCCCCGTTTCCAGCTTCAGAAAAATACAAAAAAAAAAAAAAAAAGAAATATTGGCCTTAAATGAAACACAAGAACAAATGGATATAATAGACATTTACAGAACATTTCATCCCAAAGCGCCACAGTGTATATTTTTCTCTGGTGTACATGGAACATTGTCAAGAATCGACCATATGTTGGGCCACAAAAATAACATCACCAAATTCACAAAGATTAAAATTATACTAAGCATATTTTCTGACCATAAAGCCTTGAAACTAAAATTTAATTGCAAAAACGAGGTAAACAAACCCACAAAAATGTGGAAACTAAGCAACATACTTTTAAAAAATGAGTGTGTCAAAGAAGAAATAAAAGCAGAGATCAAAAGATACATACAGACAAATGAAAATAACAATATGACATAGCAGAATCTCTGGGATGCAGCAAAAGCAGTAATAAGAAGGAAGTTCATATCACTACAGACCTATATGAACAAACAAGAAAGAGCCCAAGTAAACCACTTAACTTTACATCTTAAGGAACTAGAAAAGGAAGAACAAAGACAACTCAAAACCAGCAAGAGAAAAAAAAAAAGTCAGAGCAGAAATAAATAAAATAGAGAACAAAAAAAACTATAGAAAAATTAATAAAACAAGGAGCTGGTTCTTTGAAAAGATCAACAAAATTGAGAAACCCTTGGCAAGACTCACTAAGGAAAAAAGAGAAAGGACTCATATAAACAAAATCCAATAGCATAGATATACAAAAAATTATTGTAGAATACTATGAGAAACTGTATGCCACCAAATTTAGCAGTCTAGAAGAAATGAATAAATTTCTAGAACAATACTATCTTCCTAGACTGAGTCATGAAGAAGCAGAATGCCTAAACAGACCCATAAGCAGGGAGAAAATAGAAATAGCTATCAAAAATAAAGGTCCAGGGCCAGACGGCTATACTAGTGAATTCTATCAAACATTCAAAGAAGATTTGGTTCCTATTCTACTCAAAGTCTTCCAAAAAATTGAAGAAGAAGCAATACTTCCAAACACATTTTTTTTTCTATAGAAGTTGGCAAAAGGGGGAGAGAGAGCTCTAAATTAGGAGTAGGTCCCAGCCTGAAATATGAATGGGGCATTGAGTAGGAGGAATAAAGGAAACACTATATATTAAAGAAAGCAGCAGAAAAAAGGACTATCAACACCCACAACAGAGATCTTTGAGGGAAGAATAAAATACCTGACTATTCAGGCAAAACATAGTTAAGTGGCCCTTGTGCAAATGAGATCAGTTTACCTGCTTCTTGGAAGAAATACCCTAGGCTCGTCCACAGTGTCGTAGATGGGGCTGACGGTCCTGGGCACCTTCAGCCTTCAGTGGCAAACCCCAGCATTCTGGGCAAGGTTAGGTCATAGGTGGCTGGAGGAGGGCTGGAAGAGACTGAACCCTACCTTAGAGGAGTGAGGGGGAAGCCTACCTTCCAGTGTCCCCTTTTCCTCACAGCAAAGGCATGTAAGCCTGGCAGGCTTTAGCTCAATAACCTTCCTTTTCACTATTGAAGCAGGACCCAGATGAATTCCTATGATACCCCTTTGGGGCTTTGGAGCCTTTAAGGGCATATCTTAAAAGCTGGTAGTTCACCTGATCTCTACTGGGCTTTTCCTGCCTCTTGGTACCTTAAAAGCCATGCTCAGAAGATCTTGCTGAGGGGTTTGAGGATCCTCATCTGCCTATATAAACCTTTTCCGTATATCTGGAGCTGTTTGGAAACAGACAAAACAGTGTTATTAGCTGGATCAAATAAAAGAAGGTAGAAGTTTGCAGGAGAAGAAGATTTGGCGTCTCCTGTTCACCAGCATTCAAAAAAAATTTAAAAATTTTTAAGTAAAAAGCATGATATGGTAGACCCATAGGAGTTCCAGGATATGACTCCCCCTTTTTAAATTGACCTTAAAATATTAGCTGGGTATGCTTTAATAATAACTTGACTTTAAAGATTGTAAGAAATACCCATAATTTGAAAGGTTTGACAAAATACAGTAAATGCTTTTGCTACATATGCAGGAGCATTGTCAGTTTTAACCAGTTTAGGAGATCCAATAATAGAAAAATGGGTACAGACAATGAGGTACAACCTGTTTAGCAGCCTCTCCTGTTCTGGCAGAGGTTACTATGTATATAAATCTAGAATAAGTATCCACTGTAACATAGATATAGGGCTGTTTGCCAAATGAAGGTATATGAGTAACCTCCATTTGCCAAAGTTGTCCTGGTAGGAGTCCTTGAGGGTTAACTCCAAATGAAGGGACAGATTATAGTATAGGACCCTTTGGACAGGATTTCCTAATCTGCCATGCTGCTTCCCAAGAAAGTTGAAACTGTTTACACAGGGCTGCAGCATTCTGGTGATGAATAGTATGAGACTGAATTGTTCAATCTGTTATGGTTGCTCCAAATAATTTTCTTTTGGATAGCTTGATCAGCAAGGGCATTCCCTTGTGCTAAAGCTCCAGGGAGCATGGAGTGAGCTCGAGTATGTTCTATAAAACATGGAGCTCTATGTTGACATAGAAGTCTTTGAAGAAGGAGGAACTGCTGAAATAATTCATCCGCAGTTGTCCCTAAGACAGCAGTCCTTATAGTGGAAACAACCATAAGTAAATATTTGCTGTCTGTATATAGATTAAAGGAGGAATATGGCAAATGCTGAAAAGCCATGATAATGGCATATAATTCTAGTCTTTGAGCTGATTTTAAGTGGACTGTTTCAGTATAAACTTGTCCATTGATTTGCAAAAGCGATTTGTCATTCAGTGCAGATTTCCCAGAGCCATTGTTGTTGATCCTTTGAAAAAAGGAACTATAATTTTGAGGCTCAAAACCTATAAGCTGTAAGGGTCACCTATGCCCCTTGATAATCCAGGAGGTGACAAGATCAAAATATGGAAGTGTATTCCATGGGCTATTAGATGGTTTAATGTGCCCAAGCTGTAACTGCTCTTGTACCAATCGAGCACCTGCCCTAAGTTTCTCCTGAGAAAGGTGCCATTGGTATACCCATACAGGATTATCTGATTTCGAAGTAATTGGGTCTGCACAATGCATTATTGGGGTAGCAGGAGATACCAAGGCCCCTATGTTAAATTTTGATATCCTAATTCACACCTTCTGGTATTGGGTGCCATTTCTATGGGGGTGAGAATTCCTCGCTGTTCTTTCCCTAGTCCCTTAGTGGGCAAAAATCCCCGATCAAGCATCTGAGTACTGACTAAACCATTAGGATTGACAAGCAACGCTCCTGTATTTTTCAAAACATCTCCACCCCACAAATCAATTGGCCATCCAGGGAGCACATAAGGCTTAAAAAATCCAGAATGACCTTCTTAATCTTTCCAATGTAAAAAACTAGAACTTTGTTGAGGGAATTTACTGTGCCCTATACCTTGTAATTCTGTGGCTGCTGCATGAGTGGGCCAGGAAGGAAGCCAATGTAACTTAGCAATAACAGATACATCAGCTCCAGTATCTAAAAGTTCTTTAAATTTATGCCCTTGTATTGTTAGATCCATTTCAGGGCGTTACTGACCTATTTTTTTTTAATCCAATTGGAAAAATCAGAAGAGCCAAATTGCCAGTTTTCTTGGGGCCCCTTTTGCAGGATGTGGCCTGAGAAGCAGAATTAGCATCCTTATACTATTCTTAGCCCTGGGCTGAATTAGCCCTGAGACAAATTCTTTTTTTTTTTTTTTTTTTGATTAATTTTAATGGGGTGACATTGAAATCAGGGTACATAAGTTCAGAGAAAACAGCTCTAGGTTATTCTGACATTTGCTTATGCTGCATTCCCATCACCCAAAGCACAATTGTCTTCCGTCACCTTCTAACTGGTTTTCTTTGTGCCCTTTCCCTCCCCCAACCCCCTCCCTCTCCTCCCAAAACCCCGACACTCTTGTTCATGTCTCTGAGTTTCATTTTTATGTCCCATCTATGTATGGAATAATATAGTTCTTAGTTTTTTTCTGATTTACTTATTTCGCTCAGTATAATATTAATCAAGGTTCATCCATGTTGTTGTAATTGATCCGATGTCATCATTTCTTATGGCTGAGTAGTATTCCATAGTATATATGTACCAAAGCTTTTTAATCCACTCATCCTCTGACGGACACTTGGGCTGTTTCTAGATCTTCACTATTGTGAACAATGCTGCCATAAACATGGGAGTGCATTTCTTCTTTTCAAACAGTGCTATGGTGTTCTTGGGGTATATTCCTTACAGTGGTATATAGCTGGGTCACAAGGCAGTTCGATTTTTAATTTCTTGAGGAATCTCCATACTGTTTACCACAGTGGCTGCACCAGTCTGCATTCCCACCAGCAGTGCAGGAGGGTTCCCTTTTCTCCACATCCTCGCCAGCACTTATTTTGTGTTGTTTTGTTGATGGGCACCTTTCTGACTGGTGTGAGGTGATATCTCATTGTGGTTTTAATTTGCATTTCTCTAGTCATTAATGATGTTGAGCATTTTTTCATCTGCCTATTGGCCATCTGTATGTCCTCTTTGGAGAAGTGTCTATTCATTTCTTTTGCCCATTTTTGGATTGGATTGTTTGTCTTCCTGGTATTAAGTTTTACAAGTTCTTTATAAATTTTGGTTATTAACCACTTATCAGATGCATTGTCAAATATATTGTCCCATTGTGTAGTTTGTCCTTTTATTCAGGTGTTTCCCAATGTGGGGCCCACACCCCACAGGGGGGCAATTCGATAGTTAAGGGGGGCAATTTGAAAATGGACTCGACAGGGCTTTAACTCTTTCGCCCCGGGCCATTTAAATGCAATGCTAGATATCGGTGCCAAATTTAACAAAAAATGCAATTCTTAAATAATTGCGGTAAATAATTATTAAGTATAATTTCGTTTGACGAGACCAAAATATCAACTGGGTGATTGGTGTCGTCAAGTAAACTTTGTCCTGGGTTCACCGCAGAGCGTGCCGTGTGCTGTGGGGAACCCAGGATGTTTTAAAAACTCGCTAAACAACACAGTTATTGTCACCTAATTGGCCCATCGCAACTTCTATAGTGTTTCACATCATTCAGTTGGTGTTAATTTGAAATAAGTGTCAGTCAAAACTGTTGTAAAAGCTCGTTGATTTAATAAATATACATATATATATTGTATAGATATAATTGGTAAGTATTTGATTTTATTTTTATCAATATTAAACTCTTTATTAAGTACTTCTTACATCAGGGCTAGAAAGCACTAATATTTTATAAATATTATTGGGGCTATAATAGTGCATGCACGACAATTTTAATTTTAGAAGCATAACTTTCCAGAAAATTTTGTCAAGTGGAAAAAATATAGATACCTTTTGATTTACGGTGGTAGTGAAGTAAATGTGTTATATACATTTAAATAAATATGAATTTTTAGTATACGTTTACTCTATGTCACATTGAATATATTTTAACACATATTTTAATATTAGTTTTTAATTGATCTTATTTTTATTTCTTATAGCCCATAATAAAATGAGTGGTGCAAGCAAGAAACAAACTTGTCAATATTCAGAGGAATATTTAAAATTTGGGTTCATACCCACTGTTCACAATGAACGGATTCCTTTTTGTCTTTTATGCCAGCAATGCTTGACCAACGAATCAATGAAACGAGGTCATCTTGAGGCACATTTGAAGGCGAAACATAGTGATCATACTAATTCAGATTTGAGTTACTTTAAAACTTTAAAGAAAAATTTTGAAAAAAGAACATTAAAGTCTCTATTTACTGCTCATACTTCAATTAATAATCGGGTTCTTGAGACTAGTTATCAAATTTCTTTATTCATCATTAAAACTGGAGAAAATCACACTATAAGAGAGAATTTAATAAAACCATCAATACCAGCATTTCTTAAAATGGTTCTTGAAAAAGATGACAAAGATGTAAAAGCTATGCCACTCAGTAACAATACTGTTAGCAGAAGAATAGACGAAATGAGTGAGGATATTGAAAAACAACTTATTGAAAAGCTGAAAACAAGAAAATTCTCCTCGCAAATGGATGAATCAACTTTGAGAGACAGTGAGGCAGTATTGATAACTTATGTAAGATATATTGATAAAGGACATTTTGCTGAAGAAATGTTGTTCTGTAAAAGATTAGAAAGCACCACTACCTCCAAAGATATATATAATAAGCTAAAAAACTACTTAGATGTCAATGATATACCAATGAAAAATAGAACATCTTGTGCTGCAGATGGTGCTCCCAATATGATGGGCAAGAAAAATGGCTGCTTAAAATTGATGAAAGATGCGAATCCAGAAATAATTCTTGTGCATTGTGTTATTCATAGGGAAAACTTGGTGGCTAAAAACATCTCGCCTGTTCTGAATGAAGTATTACATACAGTAATAAAGTGTGTTAATGCTATTAAAGCTAGTGCCAAATGTGAGCGTCTTTTCAAGCTATCTTGTGAAGAACAAAATGAAGACCATGTGAGACTTACTTCATACGAAAGTAAGATGGCTATCTAAAGGAAACTGTTTGAAAAGATTTATGGAACTGTTTGATACTCTTAGTGATTTTTTAAGCGACAAACCTGAAATGAAGTATCTGTTAACAATAGATGGTAAAGCATTTGTGAGTTATTTAGCCGATATCTTTGAAAAACTAAATATACTAAATAAGCAACTTCAAGGAACAAATAAAACTCTTGTTGATGCAAAAGCAAAGATATTTGGTTTCATTATCAATATTGAGTTATGTCAGAAACATATTAACAACAAAAACTTTAAACAGTTTCATTGGCTCCAAAAATGTGAAGTAGCTGATACCGCTTTACTTGTTATTGTCAATCATTTGAATATTCTATCGGCTGATTTAAAAGAAAGATTTTCTGATTTAAAACAAATTGATTTCCCAACATGGATGATGCAGCCGATGTTAGTAAATTTGTCTGATATATCAAATATGAAGTATCAAGAAGAACTCGCAGAATTGCAAAATGATGAGTCAGTTAAAGCTTTATTTAATATCAAAGGAGCGATGGCATGGCTTTGTGAGGAAACAGAAATCAAATACCCAAATTCAACCAAATGTGCAAGAAAACTATTGCTACCGTTTCCATCTTCATTTTTAGCTGAATGTGGATTTAGTGCTGTAAATGATTTACTGGTAAAAAGAAGAAATCGGCTGGATATAACACAACGTGGAGACTTGAGACTAAAGCTAACCAAATTGGAACCTAATATAAAATCTCTGTGCAGCAAGCATCAAGCGCAAGGATTACACTAAATTAAAATAATAAATTAATATAGAAAAATCTGTATTAAAGTTATTTGGAATTTAAATTTCTGTTTTTCATTATATGTTTTGAAATTTTACTTACTGTGTTTTGTTAACAATTTCATAGTGATTTCTTCCTAGAACCTATCATTTATGTTTATTAAGTGAACAAATAAATTTTTTAATGTTAAAAATTATGTATGTTACATAGGGGGGGACATAAAAATTTTAGAAAGGTTAAGGTGGGGCATGGCACAAAAAAGGTTGGGAAACACTGTTTTATTCTGTTCTTATTGTCTTTAGCTGTGCAGAAGCTTTTTAGTTTGATATAGTCCCATCTGTTGATCCTGTCTTTTATTTCACTTGCCTGTGGAGACAAATTGGCAAATATATTGCTGCAAGAAATGTCAGAGAGTTTACTGCCTATATTTTCTTCTAAGATGTTTATGGTTTCACGGCTTACATTTAAGTCTTTTATCCATTTTGAGTTTATTTTTGTGAATGGTGTAAGTTCGTGGTCTAGTTTCATTTTTTTTGCAGGTAGCTGTCCAATTTTCCCAACACCATTTGTTGAAGAGGCTGTCTTTACTCCAATGTATGCTCTTACCTCCTTTGTCAAATATCAGTTGTCCATAAAGGTGTAGGTTCATTTCTGGGTTCTCAGTTCTGTTCCATTGATCTATATGCCTGTTCTTATGCCAGTACCAGGCTCTTTTGAGTACAATGGCCTTGTATCAGGAAGTGTGATACCTCCCACATTATTCTTCCTTTTCAACATTGCTGAGGCTATTAGTGTTCTCTTTAGGTTCCATATAAATTTTTGGAATATGTGTTCTATATCTTTGAAGTAAGTCATTGGTATTTTAATCGGTATTGCTTTGAATTTAAAAATTGCTTTCGGTAATATAGACATTTTAATGATGTTTATTCTTCCTAACCATGAGCACGGTATATGATTCCACTTGTTTGTATCTTCCCTGATTTCTTTTATCAATCTTTTATAATTTTCTGAGTACAAGTCTTTAATCTCCCCGGTTAAATTTATTCCTTGGTACTTAATTTTTTTGGTTGCAATGGTAAAGGGGATTGCTTCCTTAATTTCTCTTTCTGACAGTTCATTGTTAGTATATAAAAATGCCTCTGATTTCTGAGTATTGATTTTATATCCTGCCACCTTGCTGAATTCATTTATCAGGTCTAGTAGTTTTTTTACTGTGACTTTAGGGTTTTCTATATACAATAACATATCATCTGCAAATAATGATAGTTTTACTTCTTCTTATCCAATTTGGATGTCTTTTATTTCTTTTTCTTGTCTGATTGCTGTGGCTAGGACTTCCAGAACTATTTTGAATAAGAGTGGTGAAAGGGGGCACCTTTGCCTTGTTCCTGATCTCAAGGGGATTGCTTTTAATTTTTGCCCATTGAGTATGATGTTGGCTGTGGGTTTGTCATAGGTGGCCTTTATCATGTTGAGGTATGTTCCCTGTATTCCCACTTTGCTGAGAGTTTTGATCATGAATCGGTGCTGGATTTTATCAAATGCTTTTTCTGCATCTATTGAAATTATCATGTGGTTTTTCTCCTTCCTTTTGTTTATGTGATGAATCACATTGATTGATTTGCAAATATTGTAACAGCCTTGACTCCCAAGAATAAATCCCACTTGATCATGGTGTATGATTTTTTTAATATATTGCTGGATCTGGTTTGCTAATATTTTGTTGAAAATTTTAGCATCTAAATTCATCAAGGATATTGGCCTATAACTTTCTTTTTTTGTGTTGTCTTTGCCTGATTTTTGAATCAGAATTATGCTCGCCTCATAAAAGGAGCTTGGAAGTCTTCCTTCCTCTTCAATTTTTTGAAATAGCTTGAGAAGGATAGGAGTTAGTTCTTCTTTGAATATTTGGTAGAATTCACTTGTGAAGCCATCAGGCCCAGGACTTTTCTTTTTTGGGGAGTTTTTTGATAACTGTTTCAATCTGATTTGTTGTAATTGGTCTGTTTAGGTTTTCTGATTTTTCCAGATTAAGTTTTGGAAGATTATATGTTTGAAGGAATTTGTCCATTTCATCTAGGTTGTCTAGTTTTTTGTTTTTTTGTTGTTGTTTTTTTTTACAGAGGCAGAGATAGACAGGGACAGACAGACAGGAACAGAGAGAGAGATGAGAAGCATCAATCATCAGTTTCTCGTTGCGCGTTGCGACTTCTTAGTTGTTCATTGATTGCTTTCTCACACGCGCCTTGACCGCGGGCCTTCAGCAGACCGAGTAACCCCTTCCTGGAGCCAGCGACCTTGGGTCCAAGCTGGGGAGCTCTTTGCTCAAGCCAGATGAGCCCGCGCACGACCTCTGGGGTCTCGAACCTGGGTACTTCCGCATCCCAGTCCGACGCTCTATCCACTGCGCCACCGCCTGGTCAGGCTAGGTTGTCTAGTTTTATGGTGTGCTGTTCTTCATAGTATTTTCTTACAATATTTT
Organism: Saccopteryx bilineata; assembly: GCF_036850765.1. Lineage (NCBI taxonomy): Eukaryota > Metazoa > Chordata > Mammalia > Chiroptera > Emballonuridae > Saccopteryx > Saccopteryx bilineata. The sequence goes on along the minus strand of NC_089493.1, from coordinate 202,570,322 downwards.
GTATTTCTTTTCTGTCAGTTCTTATTTCTCCACTCTCGTTTCTAATTTTATTTATTTGAGTCCTCTCTCTTTTTTTCTTGGTGTGTCTGATTAAAGGTTCATCGTTCTTGTTTACCTTTTCAAAGAACTAGCTTCTTGTTTCATTGATCCTCTGTATTGTTTCTTTAGCCTCTATGTCATTTATTTCTGCTCTGATCTTTATTATTTTCTTCCTTCTACTAGCTCTGGGCTTTACTTCCTGTTCTTTTTCTAGTTCTTTTAGATGTAGGGTCAAGTTGTTTATTTGAGCTTTTTCTAGTTTCTTGAGGTATACCTGTAATGCTATGAACTTCCCTCTCAAGAATGCTTTTGCTGTGTCCCATAAATTTTGAGTTGATGTATGTTCATTATCGTTCGTTTCTAGAAATTTTTAAATTTCTTCTTTGATCTCATTGTTTACCCATTCATTATTTAATAATGTGCTATTTAGTTTCCAAGTGTTTGAGTATTTTTTAGTTTTTCTGTTGTGGTTGACTACTAGTTTCATGCCATTGTGATCAGAGAATGTGCTCAAAATGATTTCAATCTTCTTAAATTTGTTGAGACCACTTTTGTGCCCTAACATGTGGTCTATTCTAAAGAATTTACCATGAGCACTTGAAAAGAATGCATATTCTGCTGCTTTAAGGTGAAAGGTTCTGAAGATATCTATTAAATCGAGTTGATCTAGTATGTCCTTTAAGTCTGCTGTTTCTTTGTTAATTTTCTTTCTTGAGGATCTATCTAGTGATGTTAGTGGGGTATTGAAATCCCCTACTATTATACTATTACAGTTGATCTCACCCTTTAAATCCATCAAAGTCTGCTTTATATATTTAGGTGCTCCTATATTAAGTGCGTAGATATTTATAATGGTTATATCTTCCTGTTGGATTACTCCCTTTATCATTATGTAGTGACCTTCTTTATCTCTTACTATAGTCTTTGTTTTAAAGTTCATTTTGTCTGATACATGAATTGCTACCCCAGCTTTTTCTCCATTTCCATTTCCGTGAATTATTTTTTTTCCATCCTTTTATCTTCAGTCTATGTGCATCTTTTGTTTTAAGGTGTGTCTCTTGTAGACAGCATATGTATGGGTCCTGTTTTCTTATCCATGCAGCTACCCTACGTCTTTTGATTGGATCATTTAATCCATTTACATTTAAGGTTCTTATTGATATGTAGTTGTTTATTGCCATTTTATTCTTTAAAATTGTATTCCTCTTTTGCTATATTCTTTTTCTTCTTTGATCTGTTTACAACAAGCCCCTTAGCATTTCTTGCAGCCTTGGTTTGGTTGTAGTGAATTCCTTGAGGTTTTTTTTTTGTCTGGAAAGTTTTTTATTTCTCCAATTTTAAACAATAGCCTTACTGGATAAAGTATTTTTGGTTGTAGGCTCTTGTTCTGCATTACTTTGAATATTTCTTGCCATTCCCTTCTGGCCTCAAGTGTTTCTGTTGAGAAGTTGGAAGTCATCATTATGGGGGCTCCTTTGTAGGTGATAGTCTTTTTTTCTCTAGCTGCTTTTAATATTTTGTCTTTATCACTTAGCTTTGGTATTTTAATTATGATGTGTCTTGGTGTTGATTTCTTTGTGTTTCTCTTTAATGGAATTCTCTGTGCTTCCTGAACATGGGAGATATTTTCCTGTCTTAATTGAGGGAAGTTTTCAGCTATGATATGCTTGAACAAAGTCTTTATCCCTTGTTCTTTCTCTTCTTCTTCAGGAACCCCTATCATGCAAATGTTATTTCTCTTTATGTTGTCACAGAGCTCTCTTAGAGTTTCCTCAGACTTTTTGAGTCTCTTTTCTTTTTTCTGCTCTGCTTCCGTGCCTTTATTTATCATGTCCTCTAACTCGCTGATTTGATTCTCAGCTTCATCCATCCTGCTTTTAATTCCTTCCATTGTGTTCTTCATTTCTGATATTGTATTTGTCATTTCTGACTGACTCTTTTTTATTATTTCAATGTCCTTTTTTATATTTGCTATCTCTTTATTTAGGTGTTTGTAATGACCATCTATTGTTGTTCTAATATCTTTGAGCATCCTAACAATTGTTATTTTAAACTCTGCATCTGGTAATTTGGTTATATCTGATTCATTCAGGTCCTTTTTGGGGGATTTCTCTTGATTCATTTGTGTTGCATTTCTCTGCCTTCTCATCTTCTCTGTTTTAAAGAAGGTCTTGGCCACTGGAATCCACTGGGTGTGGCCTCTGTTCCCTAGGTATGGTCTGTCTGCAGGTCTGGTGCCCCCTCTGCTGTTGCTGTTTAGGGCGTTTGGGCGTGGGTGTTGCCAGTGCCTGCCCACTGGGGCTGTTGCTGTTGTTTCTGCCTCTCCTTCACGGGAGTGGCTGTGATCACGTGCTCAGGTGTGCAAGCCTTGGTGGCCTTGGCTTCACCCTGCCCCCATGGGTGGAGTTATGCTCGGTCCTGAGGGCAGTGGCAAGCACCTTTGCTCAGCTGTGGGTCACCGCCTGTTTTCAGGCTTCCGCCTCGCCCTTGCAGGACGGGGACTCTGCCTGTTCTGGGTTTTTGGCTCCATCCCTGTGGGATGAGCCAGCTCCCAAGTCAGGCCACAAGCCTGGGTTCCGTGGGCGGGGCAAGGCTGTGCTCCTGCGCCCTTGCTCAAGGGTTGGTCTCCACCTCTTCTGGGGTTCCCGCCCTTCTCCCGCAGGCTGGATTACAGGTGGCCTGCAGCTGGGCTTGACCCCTTTTGCACGCCCCCTCCTCCCCATCCAGGCAAGACTGAGCTCATACCTGGGCCCAGTGGTGGCCACTTGGCTTCCACCCTTGCCAACAGAACCGCGCTTCCGTGTCTCACTGCCGCCCACCCTTGGGTGAGCCCTCAGCCGTGTGGGTGGGGGTGCTGCAGCTCAGACTGTAAGACTCACTAATATAGTCCCGAAAGCTCCCTCCTTCTAAGCGACTCTGCTCTGAGTGTTGCAGGAGAGCTTGTTTGGCTGGTGTCCTGCTTCTCTTTGCTGATATTGCTGTTTCCAGGGGAAATATTCACTTTAGATTTGGGGAGTGACTTGTCCCAGGGGTTTGGGTGGCTGTCTCCCAAAATGTTTCTCCCTGTACCTCCTAGATTACACTCTCTTCCTGATATTCCGGTCCTCTCCTGTCTCCCTGTCCCCTGGAGCCCCAGGTGAGTGGTTGTGAGAGGGGTGTTCTGTGCTGTCCCTTTAAGAAGAATCCTGGGTTTGAGAAATCAGTCTCATTCTCACAAATAGTATCCTGTCTTGTTTCCAGCTAAATACTGTCTATCCACCTTTTCTAGGCTCTGGGGCTGCAGGGTGGGGCTTTGTTCCTGGGATTGGACCCTCCTCTTTCTGCTAAACTCACTTCCCGCCATGCAAGTCTCTCCCGGCTGCCATTCGCTCCAAGGAGCTGGGCAGCCCTCTCCGCGTTTCCACTTTTCCTACCAGTCTCAGTGTGGCTTCTTCAGTGTTCCTTGGTTGAAGAGTCCTCTTAGTCCAATGTTGGTTTTTCCAGATGATAGTTCTTAAAATTAGTTTGTAATCCACTTTGGTTCTGGGAGGTGGGAGTTGGTACGCCCGCCTACTCCATCGCTGTCTTGTCTCTTGGAGAGGAGGTTTCTTACAAAAGGGCAGCCTTGACAAAAAAATATTACAGACCAATATCTCTAAAGAATATAGATGCTAAAATACTAAAGAAAATACTAGCAAGTCGAATATAACAACACATTAAAAAACTAATTCATCATGATCAAGTGGGTTTCATCCCAGAATCACAGGATGGTTCAACATATGTAAAACAGTTAACATACTATACCATATCAACAAAACAAAGAACAAAAACCATATGATCTTATCAATAGATGCAGAAAAGGCATTCGATAAAATACAACATCACTTTATTTTTAAAACACTTAACAAAATGGGTATAGAAGAAAAAAATCTCAACATAATAAAGGCCATTTATGATAAACCATCAGCTAACATCATATTAAATGGCATAGAACTGACTTTTCCCCTAAAATCAGGAACAAGACAAGGTTGTCCACTCTCTCCACTCTTACTCAACATAGTGCTGGAAGTTCTAGCCAGAGCAATTAGACAAGAGAAAGAAATAAAAGGCATTCATATTGGGAATAAAGAAGTAAAGGTTTTACTTTTTGCAGATTATATAATCCTATACATCAAAAACCCCAAAGACTCCACAAAAAGACTACTAGAAACTATAAACCAGTACAGTAAGTTTGCAGAATACAAAATTAATATACAAAAGTCCATTGCCTTCCTATATGTTGACAATGAAATATCAGAAAACAAGCTCAAAAAGATAATCCCTTTCATCATTGCACCAAAAATATAAAATACCTAGGAATAAACATAACAAAGAATGTAAAGAACCTATATAATAATAAACTACAAAGCATTGTTAAGGGAAATAAAAAATGATATAATGAAATGGAAAAATATTCCTTGTTCTTGAATTGGAAGAATAAATATAGTCAAAATGACTATATAACACAAAGCAATATACAAATTTAATATAATTTCCATCAAAATTCCAATGTCATTTTTTTTAAAGAATTGGAACAAAAAATCATCAAGTTTATATGGAACTATAAAAAACCATGAATAGCCAAAGCAATCCTAAGGAAAAAGAGTGAAGCTGGGGGCATTACAATACCTGACTTCAAATTATATTATAGAACCACGATAATCAAAACAGCATGGTATTGGCAGAAAAATAGACACTCAGACCATTGAAACAGAATAAAGAGCCCAGAAATAAAATCACATGTATATGGTCAAATAATTTTTGATAAAGGGGCCAAGAACACACAATGGAGAAAAGAAAGCCTCTTCAACAAATGGTGCTTGGGAAACAGGAAAGCCACATGCAAAAGAATGAAACTCGACTACAGTTTGTCCCTTTGTACTAAAATTAATTCAAAATGGATCAAAGACCTAAATATAAGACCTGAAACAATAAAGTACATAGAAGAAAACATATGTACTAAACTCATGGACCTTGGTTACAAAGAGCACTTTTTGAGTTTGACTCCAAAGGCAAGGGAAGTGAAGGCAAAGATAAATGTATGGGGCCACATCAGAATAAAAAGTTTTGCACAGAAAGAGAAACTGACAACAAAATAAACAGCAAACTAAATGGGAAATGATATTTTCAAACAACAGTTCAGATAAGGGTCTAATATCCAAAATATACAAAGAACTCATAAAACTCAACAACAAGCAAGCAAACAATCCAATAAAAAAATGGGAAGAGGACATGAACAGGAAGAAATACAAATGGCCAACAGATATATGAAAAGATGCTCATCTTCACTAGCTGTTAGAGAAATGCAAATCAAAACTACAATGAGATACCACCTCACACCTGTTAGATTAGCTATTATCAACAAGACAGGTAATAATAAGTTTTGGAGAGGCTGTGGAGAAAAAGGAACACTCATCCACTGTTGGTGGGAATGTAAAGCAGTATAACTATTATGGAAGAAAGTATGGTGGTTCCTCAAAAAATTAAGAATAAACTGCCATATGACTCAGCAATCCCTCTACTGGGTATATTCCCCCAAAACTCAAACACACTGGTACTTAAAGACACATGCAGCCCGATGTTCATTGCAGCATTGTTCACAGTGGCCAAGACATGGAAACAACCAAAACACTCTTCAATAGATTATTGGATAAAGAAGATGTGGCACATATACACTATGGAATACTACTCAGTCATAAGAAATGATGACATCGGATTATTTATAAAAACATGAATGGATCTTGATAACATTATACTGAGTGAAATAAGTAAATCAGATAAAAACTAAGAACTATATGATTCCATACATAGGTGGGACATAAAAATGAGACTCAGGGTCATGGATAAGAGTGTGGTGGTTATGGGGGGGGGGAGAAAGGGAGGGTGTTGGGGGAGTGGAGGAACACAAAGAAAACCAGATAGAAGGTGACAAAGAACAATTTGACTTTGGGTGATGGGTATGCAACATAATCAAATGTCAAAATAACCTGGAGATGTTTTCTCTAAACCTATGTACCGTGATTGGTCAATGTCACCCCATTAAAATTAATAATAATAAAAAAAAGAAGTCAAAGAAATCAGGCACATTTTACGTGAAAGCTAAAACTGCAAAGGTATATAAGCCTCAGAAAAGCTGACTTTGGAAGCTCCTGCTTTGTTGCCTTTTTTGTCACGCTGCTCTATTGAAGAATGAACCCGCCTTCCTCCAGCACTTGTCTGAGTGTCCTTGTTCTGCAGGAATTGCTTCCTTTGTTTCCTGCAACAAGAAAATCTATCAATCTCCTAGCACTAATAAATAATTTAACAATATCACAGGACATAAAACCAATGTGTAAAAATCAATTTAATTTTTATATATTGATAATGAACAATTCAAAATTAAAAAAATTAAATATGATAGCATACACAAAAATTAAAATACCTAGCTATAAATCCTACAAAATATGTGCAGAATCTATATACTAAAAACTATAAAAATCAAAGACATCAAAGAGGATGGAGATAAAAATAAATAATGGAGATAAAAATTGTGTCCATACAATATTATAAAATTTTCAACTTTCCTCAAATTGATCTATACATTTTAAGCAATCTCAAATCCCCACCAGAATTTTTGTACATAACATTGATTTTAAAATTTATGTGTAAACACCAGTAAATTAGAATAGGCAATCCTGACCAGGTGGTGGTGCAGTGGACCCAGGTTCAAAACCCAGAGGTTGCTGGCTTGAGTGCAGGCTCACCAGCTTGGGCACAGGGTTTCCAGCTTGAGTGTGGGACAATAGACCTGACCACATGGTTTCTGGCTTGAGCCTAAAGGTGCCTGGCTTGAAGCCCAAAGTTGCTGGCTTGAGCCTAAGATCACTGGCTTGAGCAAGGAGTCACCAGCTTGGCTGGTATCCCTGGTCAAGGCACATATGAGGAAGCAATCAGTGAACACCTAAGGTGCTACAACTATGAGTTGATACTTCTTATCTCTCTCTCTTCCTGTCTGTCCCTGTCTCTCTCCCCGTCCCCTCCCGCCGTCTCTCTCACAAAACCCCCCCAAAGCCCCCAAAGAACAACCAAAACAATTCTGAAAAAGAACAACAAAAGACTCATACTATCTAATTTTAAGACTTAGTATAAAACTACAATAATTAAGGCAGTGTATTGATTGGCAAAAGCCTATGGTTACAAAGCATGCAAGTAGCCCTACCTACATATCCCTTCAAAGCACACAACGAAGGGACTTGAATAAAACAGGCCTGTGGCAGAGACTTCTTCTATCTACTGTTCCCTATTCTGATTTTAATTGGACACATGATAGCCCAACTATAGAATACATCTTTCCTCCTCTTTTGTAAGTTCTTTTTTTTTTTTTAAACTAAGTTCTTTTGTTGTCAAGTGACTAAGTTCTGGCCAATGAAATGTGAGCAGAAGTCTTTCAATCCTTTTCCATTTCATGCCTTTAAAAACACAAAATATGAGGGTAGAATTTGAGTCATCTTTGACCATGCAAGAAAGGGCAAACTCCCAGAGCATGGCAGAACAAAACTTTAGAAGGTATCTAGGATTCTGATTCCTCATGGAGCAGAGCAAACGTACTCTCTTATTTTATTTATGCCACTGTTGTTTATTCTTCATTAAACAACTGAAAAAACCCCCAAAACATCCTAACAAAAAAAGAAACCCAGCATTCCCTTTCTTACTTTCCAAATGCAACCTTTAAAGAATTCAGGATATTACCATGTCTAATTGCCCCAGGCCTTTGCACCCTTTTGACATATTTAACCCCAAAACTAGTTCCACCCTTATTATTTCCTTTACTCAATTTATTCCTGTTCTCCATTCTCTTTCAGCTCCTAGATTTATATTATATTCATTTGTGTTGTTGTTTACTCTTTTATTTTTGTAGCATTATATCCATTTCCAATTGGTTGCTAAAGCAAAGGTAGGGATAATAAAAGTTTTAAGGGTACCGTGACTATCCAGAATAAGCAGTTTGCAACAGCCTCTGACAACTGGCAGATTGTTGGTTTTTTTCCCTACCTGACACTTTCTTTTCTCATTTTTAATATTCCACAAAGTATTCATATAATATGGATACAGTACAGTCTAGAGAGACAATGTGTCAGAATGCTCTTCCCATTATTTCTTATTCCTGTTAGAATATTTAAAATGTAGCTGCTTGATTTGTATAATATTCAGCCAAACCTCAGCAACCATTTACAAAGGAGTGTTTTTAAAACACTGATTTTTTACATCTTTACTTATGGAAATTAACTTCTATAAAGCAAAGAAAGCAATATTCTACCCTGTGTAATAGTGCAAACAATATAAATGATATATCAGTCTGCTTGTAGGCACTAAATTTTATTTATTATGAGATAAATAATAATATTACATTTTAAGTGTTTATTTTCCAGTGATTTGGTGAAGATAAATTCTCACTTTAAAAATATTAAATATTGTAATAAACCCCTTTTCTGAAATTTTATTGATTTTCATCTTTGTTTTCTTTTAGCTTTTAGAAATTTTTTTACCTGATTTTTTTCCTACGCTAAAAGAAAAATATAGGAGCATTAAGAGGAACTGTTTTACGTATTGTTATAAATATTTGTTAATTTAAAGTATGTCCTTCAGGGTAATGAAAGTTCACTTAATAGATTCTGCCCTACTTGGAAATAATAGTAATTATAATTTATTACACACTTACTACATGTTAAGAATTTTGTCTTTATTTACACTATTGCATTTTACCATACCATATATCTTTCTTCTTTCAAAGTTACATAGCTAGCTTTAAATCTGATAGGCATAAACACAAAAATTACATAGACCATTTTAAATGTATTTCTTTGAAGGACATTTTAATATTGTAAATTGCCAATAATAAATTTAACATGTGATGCTTTCAGTTTTTGCTTTTATACTATTTGTGATAGAAGATCAATCCAATAATATTTGTCTCAACTTATAACACATGCATGGCTAAGCAATGATTTCTATTGGAATCCTTTGCTAGTTCACTTAAAAAATAAATTTGCTCCACAGTTTAGTTTTATTAAAAAGCATCAATTGTTTTTATTATTTTATTTAGAAAATTAACTTTAACAGGGTGACATTGATCAATAAAAATATAGGTTTTAGATGAACATTTTTATAGCATTTGAATCATTGATTATGTTGTATACCCATCAACCAAAGTCAAATCATTTTCTGTCACCTTATATTTGTTCCCTTTTACATCTCTCTCTATTCACTCATGTCCCCTTTCCCTTCCCCCATGTTCCTTTCCCCTTGGTAACCACTTCACTTTTATCTAGGTCCACAAGTCTCAGTTTTATATCCCCATTATGTGTGAAATCATACAGTTCCTAGCTCTTTCTGATTTACTTGTTTCATTCAGTATAATATTCTCAAGGTCCATCCATGTTGTCATAAATGTCACTATGTCATCCTTTCTTATGGCTGAGTAGTATTCCATTTTATCTATTTACCACAACTTCTTTATCTAATCCTCTATCGAGGGCCACTTTGGTTTTTTCCATGTCTTGGCCATTGTGAATAATGCTGCAATAAACATGGAGGTGCATGTGTCTTTATGTGCTAATGTTTTCCAGTTTTGGGGGTAAATACCCAGTAGAGGGATTGCTGGGTCATATGGCAATTCTATTCTTAATTTTTTGAGGAACCACAATTCTTTTTTCCATAGTGGTTGTACTAATTTACATTCTTACCAGAGGAGAGTGAGGGTTCCTTTTTCTTCACAGCCTCTCTAACACTTGTTATTATCTGTCTTGTTGATAATGGCCAATATAACAGGTATGAGGTGGTAGTATCTCATTGTAGTTTTGATTTGCATTTATCAAATAACTAATGAAGACGAGCATTTTTTCATATACCTGTTAGCCATTTGTATGTCCTCTTGGGAGAAATGTCTGTTCATGTCCTCTTCCCATTTTTTAATTGGATTGTTTGCTTGTTTGTTGCTGAGCTTTGTGAGTTCTTTATATATTTTGGATATTAACTCCTTATTGGAGCTGTTGTTTGCAAATATCATCTCCCATTTTCTTGGCTGCCTATTTATTTTGTTGTCAGTTTCTTTTGCTGTGCAGAAGACTTTTAGTTTGATATAGTCCCATTGATTTATTTTTGCCTTTACTTCCCTTGCCTTTGGGGTCAAATTTATAAATTGTTCTCTACAGGCAAGGTTCATGAGTAAGCTCATGAACCTGTTTTCTTCTATGTAATTTATAGTTTCAGGTCTTACATTTTGGTCTTTGATCCATTTTGAATTATTTTTGTGCATGGGACAGGATGTAGTCAAGTTTCATTCTTTTGCATGTGGCTTTCCTGTTTCCCAAGCACCATTTATTGACGAGGCTTTCTTTTCTTTATTGTGTGTTTTTGACTCCTTTGTCAAAGATGATTTGTGCATCTCTATGTGGTTTTATTTCTGGCCTCTCAATTCTGTTTCATTGGTTTGTATATCTATTTTTCTGCCAATATCATGCTGTTTTTATTATCATGGCTTTATAATATAATTTAAAGTCAAGCGGTCAGCTTCATTCTTTCTCCTCAGCATTGCTTTGGCTATTTGGGGTTTCTTTATGGTTCCATACAAACCTGGTAATTTTTTGTTCTACTTCTTTAAAAAATGACATTGGAATTCTGATGGGGATTGCATTAAATTTGTATATTGCTTTAGGTAATATGGCCATTTTAACTAGGTTGATTCTTCCAATCCATGAACATAGAATATTTTTCCATTTTATTGTATCTTTTTAAATTTCATTCAATAATGTTTTGTAATTTTTTAGAATATAGGTTCTTCACATCCTTTGTTAAGTTTATTCCTAGGTATTTTATTTTATTTTATTTTAAGTTTTTTGTTGCAATTGTAGAAGGAATTGGTTTTTTTCTTTTTTTTTGTTTTTGTTTTTTTTTTTCCTGAAGCTGGAAACGGGGAGAGACAGTCAGACAGACTCCCACATGCACCCGACCGGGATCCACTCGGCACGCCCACCAGGGGCGACGCTCTGCCCACCAGGGGGCGATGTTCTGCCCCTCCGGGGCGTCGCTCTGCGGCGACCAGAGCCACTCTAGCGCCTGGGGCAGAGGCCAAGGAGCCATCCCCAGCGCCCGGGCCATCTTTTCTCCAATGAAGCCTCGGCTGCGGGAGGGGAAGAGAGAGACAGAGAGGAAGGAGGGCGGTGGGGGTGGAGAAGCAAATGGGCGCTTCTCCTATGTGCCCTGGCCGGGAATCGAACCCAGGTCCCCCGCACGCCAGGCTGACGCTCTACCTCTGAGCCAACCGGCCAGGGCCGGTTTTTTTTTTTTAGTTCATTTTCCAAAGTTTCATTGTTGGCATATAGAAAAGCAGTAGACTTTTGTATATTGATTTTGTACCCTGTGACTCCTCCTGTATTAGTTTATTGTTTTTAATAGTTTTTCAGTGGAGTCTTTGGGGTTTTCTATATACAGGATCACGTCATCTGCAAAAAGTGATACCTTTACTTCTTCTTTCCCGATATGAATGCCTTTTATTTCTTTCTCTTGCCTAATTGCTCTGGCTAAAATTATCAGAACTATGTTAAATAAGAGTGGAGAAAGTGGGTAGCCTTGTCTCATTCCTGATTTTAGAGAAAAAGCCTTCATTTTTTTTTACCATTTAGTATGATATTAACTGATGCTTTGTCATATATGGCCTTTATTATGTTGAGGTACTTTCCTTCTGTTTCAATTTTATTGAGTGTTTTAAACATAAAGGAATATTGTACCTTATCAAATGCCTTTTCTGCATCTATTAATAGGGTCATATGGTTTTTGTCCTTTGTTTTGTTGATGTGGTGTATATCACTGATCGAATTCCATTTGTTGAACCATCCTTGTGCTCCTGGAATAAATCTCACTTGATCATGAATGTATTATTTTTTAAATGTGTTGTCGTATTCAATTTGCTAGTATTTTGTTTAGGATTTTTACATCTGTATTAATTAGACATATTGGTCTATAGTTTTCTTTTTTGTGTGTTGTCATTGCCAGGTTTTGATATGAGGGTCATGTTGGCCTTATAAAATGTGTTGGGGAGTATTGCTTCTTCTATTTTTTGGAAGACTTTGGGAAGGATAGATACCAAATTTTCTTTGAATATTTTTTAGAATTCACTAGTGTAACCATCTGGTCCTGGACTTTTGTTTTGGGGGAGGTTTTTAATAGTTGTTTCTATTTCTTCCCTGCTTATAGGTCTATTTAGGATTTCCATTTCTTCATGGCTCAGTCTAGTAAGATTCTATAGTTCTAGGAATTTATCCATTTCCTTTAGGTTGTTGAATCTGGTGGCATATAAACTTTCACAGTATTCTACTATGGTCTTTTGTGTATCTATAATATCTATGGTAATTTCATCTCCTTCATTTTAGATTTTGTTTGTATGAGTCCTTTCTCTTTTTTCCTTAGTGAATCTAGCCAGTGGTTTGTCAATTTTATTGATCTTTTCAAAGAACCAGCTCTTGGTTATATTAAATTTTTTGTTCTCTATTTCATTTAGTTCTCTAATTTTTACTATTTTCTTTTTCTGTTGACTTGGGTTGCTTTTGTTTTTCTTTTTCTAGTTCCCTAAGGTATGATGTTAGATTGTTTATTTGGGATCTCTCTTGTTTCTTGATATATGCCTGTAAAAATGTAAACCTCTCTCTTATTATATGCAGCTTTTGCTGCATCCCAGAAATTTTGATATGTCGTGTTGTCATTTTCATTTGTATGTATATATCTTTTGATCTCTGCTTTTATTTCTTCTTTGAACCAGTAATTTTTTAGAAGTATATTGTATAATTTTAACATTTTTATGGGTTTCTTTATTTCCTTTTTACAGTTGAATTCTTTTTTTTCTTTTCTTTTCTTTTGTGTGTGACAGAGACAGAGACAGAGAGAGAGGGACAGGAAGGGAGAGAGATAAGAAACATCAATTCTTCATTGAGGCTCCTTAGTTTTTCATTAATTGCTTTTTCATATGTGCCCTGACCAGGGGGCTACAGCAGATTGAGTGACCTCCTGCTCAAGCCAGTGACCTTGGGCTCAAGCTGGTGAGCCTTGATCAAACCAGATGAGCCCATGCTCAAGCTGGCAACCTCGAGGTTTCAAACCCGAGTCCTCTGTATCTCAGTCCAATGCACCATTCACTGCACCACTGCCTGGTCAGCCTATAGTTGAATTCTAATTTCAAAGACTTATGATCAGAAAATATGCATGGTATAATTTCAATCTTCCTAAATTTGTTGTTAGTTTTGTAGTCCAACATATGGTCTATCCTTGAGAATTTTCCATTCACACTGAAGAAGGATGTATAATCTGACATTTTTGGATGAAATGTCCTATAAATATCTGTTATATTTATCTGATCCAGAGTGTCATTTAACACTGATATTTCTTATTGATTTTCTGTTTGGATGATCTATCTAAAGCCATCAGTGGTGTGTTGAAATCTCCAAGTATGATTGTGTTTTTGTCTGCTTCTATTTTTAGATTAGTTAGTAAATGTCTTATATATTTTGGTGCTCTTTGGTGAGGTATTTGTTTTGTTCATTAATTTATTTTCTGAGCTCATTAAGTTGACTATTGGTGTTTTCATACATCTCACTGAGTTTTTTCAGAACTTCAATTTTGAATTCTCTATCATTTAACTCCAAGGCCTCCATTTGATTGAGATATTATTTTGGAGAATTTTTATTTTCTTTCTGAAATATGCTTCTGTCTTGTGTAGCCATGGTATTCAATATCTTCTTCCTTGATGGCATTTCAGAATGGTATTGTTAAGAATTCTAACAAAAAAACCTAAAAAATTGAAAAATAAAAAACTACAATAAAAATAACATTTAAACAATTATGCCAAAGAAGAAAAACTACAGGAAAAAAGATCAAAAGCAAAGAAAAAATAAAACACCAACAAAAATAAAAATATAAAAATTAAAAACATGAAATTCAAAAATGAAAAAGAATAAGAAGGAAAAAGAAGAAAGGGGAAAAAAAGAAAAATAAATTTTGGTTTGGGGAAGTTTCTTCCAGTAGACATCACTGTGCTATAACTTTTAGCTCTGTAAAGTTCCTAGGATGTCTTCTGCTGAGATATTGCTGTTGCAATGATGTATACCGGGGTGCAGTTGTGTTAGTGGGCGGGGATATGTTATAAGGGCTTCATAGCTCTAACAGTGGCAATCTCAGGCTTCTGGCACTACCTCCCACATATCAAAAGAAGTGGGAACCGGACATGGAGCACCTCTGTTCTTCAGAGGAGAGAGCAGCTTTGGAGTTTGGGGTTTGTCTCTTCTACTCTCGGTACCATGAAGTGAGGGAGGCAGGATCTGGGAGGCTGGGGGCTGCTCTTCAGTTTTCTCTATCTCTGCACTGTGTGGGCTGCAGGCAGACCACAGGAACACTGTCCTTGACCCTATGCCCTGGCTGCTTTTGTTTATCTCCCCCTCTGCCCCTTTGTTTCACAGCTCCTCCTGGCAAAAACAGACCCAGTCACTCCGAGTCTCCCTCTCTGTACGCTTCATACAAAATCCAGAGAGCTGGATCTTTCCTCTTCCCCATAGCCCAGCAGAGGAAAAAAAATTCCATCACTTCAGGTTTGTCTCCTCTCTTCTCTAAAGCCCACTGCAATTGTGTTTTATCTTCCACCTCCCTTTTCACCCTATCCCACCTTTAGTCCATTCAGTGAGTGTATCTTTCAGGTCCACCTGCATGCCCTTCACTGCATTATAGTTGTTCAGTTTGTTGAAATTTCAAGGGGAGAGATCAGGAGTATCTCTCATGCCACCATTACTCTGACATCAACCAAAAAGCATCAATTCTAAATATATTTTTCCTTTGCACACACGAGTAAAGATAATAATAATTGTTACCATTTTATTGGGTGCTTATAATGTGCCAGGCTTTATGCTAGATTTTTTTATATTCATTGCATTATATAGCGTTCACAAGAACGACAATCCTGTCTGGCAGATGTTTTATCTTTACAGTTGAGGAAACTAAGTCTCAAAGAGAATTAATAAAATTGCTCAAATTATCCAATGAGAATGTCTTAGCCAAAGCCCAAATTTCTGCCTTCAATCATTTCAGGAGCATCACAGCATGACTGAATGCCGAAACACCTGAGTAAAAAGTCGTGGAAAATTAGTCATTAGTTACTGGTTACTTGGTGTCATAGAGACTTCCAGTTGTGCTGAATTCAACCAAAGTCTTTATTAAATTCTTTTACTCTCATTTATTATGTGGCTAAAAATACAATGAGAATTGGTTGAATTCTATTCACTTGAAAGTTTCCAAATAATTTGGAAGCATATAACTCTTTTACAAAAAGAATTAAAAAAAATCTCTATTATATGATTAAATGGCAATCACATTCACACATATGTGTGCAAAAATATGATAATAAGGAAAGAGAAATAATTTCAGTAATAATGAAATAACAATACAATAATTAAATGTTAGGGTAGTAATGTAATTAGAACTTGTAGAAGTTGAAATATGAAAGTTGAAATGAAATTTCTCTCTTTAATTGAGAAGTAATACCATTATATTATATTATTATATTATATTATATTATATTAAAATATTAGGGAAAGGTTATTTCATGAAGACTTGCTTCTTGGCAGACTATTCTGCAGAATCTTAGTAAGCTTGCACAGATAACGGTTTAATTTATTTTAACTTTATATTTATAAACCAAGAAGAATTCTACAGGCCTTAAGTAGTTTGCTTTAATGGACAAGAAACTCTATTAGAAAATAATTTTTAAAAGAAATAAATAATTTAAATTTGAAACTTGTATGAATGGATCTTTGTGAACCAGTATTTATAGTATTCTTTTAGTAAACTAGAAACTTATTTTGTTTGTCCAAAAATCCTTTTTTTGTTTCCTATTAATATCAAAAAAGAATATGTAATGATAAGTGAAAATATTTTTTATTTTATTTTTTAGAAAAATTTTGCACCTAAGAAAGAGATCTTACTTAGTCATAGATAGAATAAAAATAAAATAATCATAAATATTTTGCTGAGTGTTTCACATAGAACAGTCATAGATAGCTAATGATAAACAATAAAAAGATTTTATACATAGCATGTAATTGTAATACAAAAACACCTCTCAGTCCTCTCTCGATTGACCCTGAATAAAAGTCTTGCTTCACGTGACAAAAAAAAAAGTCCATTAATGTTGCTCATGAATTTCAACATAAAAATGGAATGAAATTATTGACTACAGGTAGAAATGTGTAGAACTGCTCAAAATTAATATGCTGCTTTGAGGCTCTACATTCACTACACTTTTGTCTGCCAGCTTGATTTTTGAATTGGGCCCTTATGGATAAAAGGTATGTGATCTGAAAAAATAGTGTGTCTTTTAAAAGTCAGTGGCATGTAATGTCATTCCTTTCGGCAAAATTTATGTTACATGGAATTAAACCATGGGCTGAGCTAATGTAACATGATGCATTAAAAAACCATACACAATAATTGCAGTGTGTGCCAGAACAATGGATTGTTATATCAGATAACTGTTCAGCTATAAATAGGGCCCTCTGTAAGTCAGTGACAAAAAGATTATCTTTTCTTGATACCTGTATAGAACTCCTATTGTCTAAAACAGTGGTCCCCAACCCCCGGGCTGTGGACCGGTACCGGTCAGTGGGCCATTTGGTACTAGTCTGCAGAGAAAGAATAAATAACTTACATTATTTCTGTTTTATTTATATTTAAGTCTGAATGATGTTTTATTTTTAAAAAATGACCAGATTCCCTCTGTTACATTCGTCTAAGACTCACTCTTGACGCTTGTCTCGGTCACGTGATACATTTATCTGTCCCATCCTTAAGGCCGGTCCGTGAAAATATTTTCTGACATTAAACCGGTCTGTGGCCCAAAAAAGGTTGGGGACCACTGGTCTAAAAGATGCAGCTATCCAACATCCTTACTCTGTGACTTATGGCCATTTAAGTTGTATGTTTAATACAGTCATACAGTGAGAATACAGCACATTCTGAAAGCCGCAGTTGGAGAAATTTTTGTTTTCATAGGCATCTTTCTTCCAAAGATCCAATGCTATCTCTTCCCCTCGCCTCAACAAAGAGACATATGCATGGAGCTCTACTAAAATATGCATTGGTTAGAAAACCCTTTGGGGTTCTAACAACAAAAATCTCGTAGAATGTAGCTTAAATACCTAAGGATTTGTTTTGCTCTCATAAAATGACTAAAGAGAGGCAGCTTCTGGTTTTCGTTCATGAGCTCTATGATGTCAGGACTGGTGTTTCTGAAATGTTTGACTCACTCTCATGGTTGAAAGCTAGATGTATTCTATCTAATTTCAAGAAAGAAGAGGGAAAGGAGCAGTTCCCTCCATTTTTTCCTTTTATCAAAAAATCCAAAGCATTCTCAGCAACTATCTACATATTTCCACCTATAGCTATTTGCCCAGAATTGTGCAACTGGCCACCTCTAGCTGCAAGGGAGGTTGAGAAAGTAAGCTTTGCAATGGAAGTAGATATGGAAGAAGGTTTGAGGAATGAATAACGAATAAGCCAGTTAATAGTGTCAACTATACATGCTACTAACAATTTATAAATAAAGAATGGAGAAGACTTTAAACAATGATAAATTCTTACAGTAAAAAATTAATATCGTTTTTTACTTCACAGTAGGCATGGCCTATATACTACGCTCCTCTTAGGATTCACCAGAAACTCCACACAGAATCCTCCATCAGCTATACCAGCATCATTGGGTCTACTTGGTCAGATGGCCTGACTAGCAGGGAAGCTTGCATTGCAGCCTAGACTTGATGCAGAGCCCATTCTTGCTCTGTGCCCCAGTCAAAACTGCAATCTTCTGAATCACTTGATTAATGAATCAGAACAGTATTCCCAAGTGTAGTATATTACTATTTCACTTATTTGGAAAATGATTCTGGAGGTCAGGAGTGAGAAATGGATAAATGAAACAGGGAAAGATGAAAATTAAATGCAAGTGTGGCTTATTTCACTTATTTAAAGTGTGAATTCAGCTTTGCTACAGTGATTGATCCTTGATTCCATGAGATCATCTGAAGAGCCTTAAGAAATGTGTCTCAAACCTGCCTTTTGCCTGGAGAATAAAAAAGTGGAGCATTGATCCCCAGGGTCCTGTTCCCCTGCACTACTGGGCTGTGCATGCATGTGTACTGAGCAGTTTATCATGCCTGTCTCCTGTCTCGGTGGGGCTCATGGCCCAGGTGGACTCATGCAATGCTGGTCAAAGCCTGAGTTTGTTTGTGAGCCACAATAGTGGCTCCAGTGAGAGGGAAGGCCAAGAGAATCTTGATGTCAGGACTTGATGTCAGTTATATGGCTAGACTTTCTTCTTATTCTGCTAGATTCCTCCAGTCTTAGGGATCTCTTCAGCCCTCAACCTCAAATGTTGACTAACTTGTCTCTTATAGAGTTCCCTACAGATTTATTCTTATAGTTTGGCTGAGTCCCAGGCTGGAATATTTTAGAATAACTCAATTAGGGTTTAGGGAAAACAGAACAAAAGGTTGCTGAACAGTGAGATATGCACCTGACCTGTGGTGGCGCAGTGGATGAAGCATCAACTTGGAACACTGAGGTCACCAGTTTGAAACCCTAGGCTTGCCTGGTCAAGGTACATATGGGAGTTGCTTCCTGCTCCTCCCCCCTTCTCTCTCTTTCTTTCTCTCCCCATCTTTCTCCCCTCTCTAAAATGAATAAATTAAATAAAAAAAGGAAAATACATTAAAAAAAATAGTGAGAAATGCAGCTTACATAGTTTCTATTTCACATGCCCTAGGTTAGTACTGACTCTTAGTACTTTCTCATGGTCAGTACTCCTATCTCTGGCTAGTACTCTAGTGACAAAAAAGGACTTCCAGTAGGTCTACCTCCTCAAAATACAGGACCAAAGGAGCGAGGCCTGGAGAAAGATGGTGTACATGAGCAAGGGGATGTTTCAGATTATTTTAGTAGCCCACTTGCTGGAATGGGAAGGTTCTGTGACATTATTAAGTGGGGGGAAAAAGAGTTTTAAAGCAGCACTCATTCATTCAATAAATATTTATTGAGTACCTATGATGTACCAGGCATTGCTTTGTTCTGGGTTACAGTGGTGAATAAGTCCAACATGGGTCTTTTTATGTGGAGTTAGCAGTCAAACCTGAATTCAGTAAGATCTCATTAATAATAACATGTACATTTCTGTATTCATTTGAATGTGCATCATACTGTGTTCTTAATTTCTGACTTAGGGCCTCCTTCATAGACGACTTATTTATTTAATGAACACCTTGTGTGGGGCTTAATAAGCACCAGCACTGTTCTAACCACTTTATAAATATTAACTCATTTCAGCTTTATAACAGCTTTATGAGGTAGGTACTATTATTATTATCACCCACATTTTACAGATGAAGAAACTGGCACATAAAGAAGTTAGTAATTTGTCCAAATTTACAGTTGGTAAGAAGAGAGCGAGGATGTGACCCTTGACAGTTGGGTTCTTAAACTACTGTAAACTCCTGACACTAGGAACAATTCCACCCAATCCACTATCCTTAGGAGTGGGGCCAAACTCCATGATCTTAACCCATAGCCTCAAGCATACAATATGGTACACACAGACACACAAACACTGTCCTACGGGCCTGAGTATGCAGCAGCAGCGGTATGTTGGCTGGTGTGTTACATTTATCTATTACTGGTACAGGAAAGTCATAAATACAAAAATCTTTAAAACAAAGAGAAAAAGGGCAAAAAGGTGGAAGTAGAGTTAGGGGTTGGGGAAACAGTAGGTATTTACATTAGAAAACCTAGGCTGAGGAAACTGCAAATCTGCCCAAAACTGATCTCTGAGATTCTGGAAACTAAGGCAGAAAGGAAAATATTAATAGTTTCTTCGCTTTTGTTGCCGGACTGAAGGAAGATCTTTGACAGTTTGGTTTGTGGGTTTGGCTGCTCTTGTTTCTTTGCCTTATGGGATGGCACAGTAACTTTATACTAATGAGCATTTTGCTTTGGTGTGTCTGCTGAGTTTTTGTTTTATTTTGATTCCAGTCATCTCTGCCTCCCCACCCCCTTGTTTCATTGCTCTGCTGTGTTACTTGAAATGTTATATTTCAGTGTGCCAACCAGTTGGATGACAATAGTTATTGAATTTAGCACCTGCTGTGTACAGAACACAGGTGGAGATTAGGGGAGGAAGATTTAGAAGACAAGTTTCCTGCCTCTAAAGATGCTTATAATCCAACCAGGAGAGTGAGTACACCCTTGTGAAGGGCTCAAATAGTTCTAAAAAGAAATATACCAAAAATAAAAATTAGTATTGAGTGATTCCAAAGCATCCAGGAAGTATTAAACAGGCAGGGGGCTGTCCATTGTGGTATACTTTCTCCAGGAGCTGGGTTTTGATTCTGGATTTAAAATGAGGGTGTTGGACTTGCAGGGTGGGATGGTGTTCCAGAGCTAGCCATGTAAGCCAGAATGAATAAATCAAGTGTAGGAAAGGGAAAAGACAGTCAAGTCTTTTCCAAGGAAAGATTGATACTAAGAGAAAGGACAACAAAGGAGGCTCTGCCGTCTTCCTTAGGGAACTCAACTAGGAAGAGGCAGATATGGAGGTGTACTTCATTGTATGCAACAGACACGTTTGTTTGAAAATATAACACTGGTTCAAAGTTATTGAGCTTTAATCTTCATATCTATTATTCTGTTTTGCATACAAGGCAACAGACTCAGCAGGGAGGTTAAGTAGCTCACATGCCCAATGTCATCTAGCTATTGAAAGGTGGAACCCCAAATGTCAGTCTGACCACGATGTCCACACACTTGTGTGCCACACACATATTTGAAGGTTGAATATTTAAGATACACCCTAGGGCAGGGGTAGTCAACCTTTTTTATACCTACCGCCCACTTTTGTATCTCTGTTAGTAGTAAAACTTTCTAACCGCCCACCAGTTCCACACTAATGATGATTTATTAAGTAGGAAGTAACTTCACTTTATAAAATTTATAAAGCAGAGTTATAGCAAGTTAAAGCATATAATAATAATTATTTATTAAGTACTTTGTCAGATTTTTGCTAAGTCTTTATAAAACAACTTACTATAGTTAAATCTATCTTTTTATTTATACTTTGGTTGCTCTGCTACCGCCCACCATGAAAGCTGGAACGCCCACTAGTGAGTGGTAGGGATCAGGTTGACTACCACTGCCCTCAGGTATGATTATTTGAATAAGTCCTACAGTCATGCCCTTTGTGAGGTACATATCTACAAAAAATTTTTGTAGGGGTCTGAGGTGGAGGGTAAGGATTTTGTGTGCATGATGGATGTTTATCTCATTAACGATACATGCTTTGGCCCATTTGACACAGATAATGACATTGAGAATATCTTTAATACGATTTTTAGGTCACTCCGTCCAGTAAGCGGATAACCTCGCAAAGGATAACTTCGCAAACCAGTCCAGTCTCTCGGGGAGATGCTGAGTTTCCCCACACGCCCGGGCTGTGGCAACCGGGAAAAGTAGCACTTCCGTCTACAGTAAGATGAGTGTGGGTCAGGCACTGAAAGGAAACCCACAGCAAGTTCCGCGAGGGCAGAGCTGGGTGGCCGCTGGGAGGGGGGGGAGGGGGGGAGGGGGGGGAGGGGGGGGAGGGGGGGGGAGGGGGGGAGGGGGGAGGCCCGCCGGGACCCCCACGCCCCCCAGACGCGGACGCAGAAAGTGACCCGTCCGGGACCCGCCCCCCAGGGCAGGGCAGCAGGCTGCGCGATCCGCGCATGCGCGGGACCTCGGCGGCGACAGCGACGCGACCGCCTCCTCCGCGCTTTCTTGCCGCGCGCGTTACCCCGGCTCTCCGCCCTCCTTCCCGCCGCGCTCCCAGGACCATGGCCGACCCTCGCGTGAGGCAGATCAAGATCAAAACCGGCGTGGTGAAGCGGTAAGGCGTCAGAGCGGCGCGGCCGCCAGCTCCTCCCCTCCCGCTTCACGGCGGCCGGAGCGGCCGGGCGGAGCGCAGGCCCGGGGCGGGGACGGGGCTCCGGGCCTCACGTAGGCGGCGGGGCCGGCGACAGGACCTCTGCCCTGGGAGTCCCAGCCGTAAGCGGCGGCGGCCGGGGATCGGAGGGGGCAGGCCCGTACATCGCGCGCGCCCCGGGTGTGCCCGCCCCGGCCGCGCCGGCCCACGGGAGGTTGCGGACTCGTTTGACGCGCGGGGAGCCCGGCCCTCAGGAGACCTGTTGGCTGCCCGAGGCCTGCCTCTCCCTGCCGACGTGCCTGGACCTCGCCCAGCTTCTGGGCGCTGCTAAGTCACTGTGCTCCATGGACCAGCCCTGTGATCCTCCCGGTCCTGACTGCTCATTTGAACCTTCATGTTCAGACACAAGATAAAACATTTTGGTGAGGCATTCCAGCAGAAAAGATAAAACAGGCTTATGAACAAGCAGGTTATTTTGCAGTAGAAATGTATCACCCCAATCAGCTGATTTTTTCCTTGTTACCCACCTTTTGTCCCTTTTAACATATTTCCTCTAGAGGAAGGACAAGGCCAAGGAGAGAATAAAGTCACTTTTTAAGGTACTGCCCTGGAGGGTTAGCAGTGCATTGCACTGTGCTTACCGAGAATCGTTTTTTTATTATTAAGGCAGTAACGAGATAGTATGAGCCTCTTCTGACGTGAGGCTACTTGGGTTCAAATCTTAATTTTCCCATTGATTATGGATTGTTGAATATATTACTTTGCACCGTGTCTCAGGTACCTCAGTTTCTCATTTGTAAAATGGAGAAAGTAAGCACCTCCTGCAGTTGCTGCAAAAGTGCCTGGTCTGCATACTGTTTAACATAGTATGATATGTGGCACATAGCCCGTGGCTAGTGAATGTTAACTAGTAAAATTGTTTGTATTCGCGTTTTACGGATGAGAAGTTAAACTAGAAAAACCAAACTAAGATCACAGTACTGGTTAGTGGCAGAGCAAGGGAAAGAACCACTTTCTGATCCTCAACTTTGTGTTTTAAGTACGATGCTTTTAAAAAAGAGTTTTGGGGGGTTTTTTTTAGTGAGAGGAGGGAAGGCAGAGAGACAGGCTCCCACTTGCACCAGGACTCCTGAGGGCCCACGGAATGAACTCTCTGGAGCCATGGCTGTGGGAGGGGATGAAGCCAGGGAGGGGTAGAGAAGCAAATGGTTGCTTCTCCTGTGTGCCGTGACTGGGAATTGAACCCTGGACATCCATACCACAGGCAGCTCTCTACCACTGAGCTAACCAGCCAGGGTGGCAAAATGACTTCTAATGATAGATTACCATTAATTACCTTTATGACCTTGTCATTTCTCATCCTAATGATCTATTCTAGTTTGTGAAATCACTCAGTTCAAGTAGTTCAATGTTTACAGTACATATTGTAGAGAAAACAAACTCATTTAGATAAGCTAAGTTATTAGGATTTCAAAAATTCCCAAGTACTTATGGAAACTGCTTGGAAATAAACTTTTGTTTTATTCAGCTTATTTCAATAATAGAGCATTATCAGATTTTAATTTTGATTCTTCAGTATTTCAGTAAATTTGTCATTTTTTAAAATCTTCATAATTTACTATATCAACTTGTTTATAAATTAATGGAAATATTTATTTTTTTATGGCTTTCCTTTTTTTGTGTGACAGAGTCAGAGAGATAGAGAGAGGGACAGATAGGGACAGACAGACAGGAAAGGAGAGAGATGAGAAGCATCAATCCTTCATTGCAGCTCCTTAGTTGTTCACTGATTGCTTTCTCATATGTACCTTGAGGGGGGGCTACACCAGAATGACTGACTCCTTGTTCAAGCCAGTGTGACCTTGGGCTCAAGCCAGCAACCATAGGGTTATATGTAGGGTCCCACACTCAAGCCAGCGACTCCATGCTCACACCAGCTGGATGAGCCCGGCCACCTCAGGGTTTTGAACTTGTGTCCTCTGCATCCCAGTTCGACACTATCCACTGTGCCACCACCTGGTCAGGTTAATGGCTTTTTGCTTTTTTTTTTTTTTATAGCTATAGCGTTCCCCATATGTACAAAAATGAGATTTTTTTTAAACCTAAAGTATCTATATTAGCTGTTTATTACACTTATTTTACTTTGGTAGATAACTATCTAAATCTGTAAATATTGTATCCTATTTTAAAAATTCTCCATTTTACCTTAGCAAAGAAGAAAAAGTAGATGAGGCAGATATAGCAACATATAAATGGTTGCTGGGGCTGAATAATCATGAGGCTTCATTGTATTCTCTATGTAAATTTTTTCATAATAAAAAGGTTTTTAAAGGTATGCATTTTTCTCCTCTCTCCAAACTTAACTTCAAAGTCTTCTTGATTAGTTTTATGATTCAGACATGTTCTTAGTTTTGTAACAGGGTTCTGTTCTTGGTTTCTTAAAGCAATGGTCTAAAACCAGCTTCTGTTCTCACCTTTTTTTAAGTCAGATGGTCACTTCTCGTAGCACTGTTTCTTTTCAGAAGTCACAACTTCTATTTGGAAGAAAGATTTAAGATCATAGTTCAAGCCCCTAATTTCTTCAGTTTTTTTCTCCAGGAATTGAGAGCCACTGGAAATATATTATACATACTAGTCCTGGAGTTCATTCTGAGAGTTTAGAGTTAGTGTCTAATCAAATCTGCTAGAATCCTTCAGGTGTTCCAGAAGTGTTCTTTAGTGAGATTTAGGAAGAAAGCTGGGCAGGCAGGAGGAATGTTACATGAATATGGAAGTAGGCAATAAATAGATGGTGGTTTGGCATCACAGAGTCAAAACAATGAGTGGAAAATGGATGTTTCAGTATCTTGGCAAACTAATGAAAGCAGTCTATGGCAGCCATATTAGAAATGGGAGTAGAAACTAGTTTCAGGGCATTATTTTAGGCCCTAGGGAAATAGAAGCCTCATGGAGGGCCCTAGTCTTAGAGGAACTTTGTTACAAAGGCAAAGTATCTGCGTTTAGAAAATGGATTTTAAGAGAGAGGTTAGATGCCTAGGAACAAGGAAAGAGTACAGTTACTAGGAATGACTTTTTTTTGACAGAGACAGATAGGGACAGACAGACAGACAGACATGGAGAGAGATAAGAAGCATCAATTCTTTGTTGTGGCTCCTTAGTTCAATGATTGCTTTCTCATATGTGCCTTGATGGGGGGCGGGGGAGCTACAGCAGAGCGAGTGACCCCTTGTTCAACCCAGTAACCTTGGGCTTAAGCTAGTGACCTTGGGCTTGAAGCCAGTGACCATGAGATCATGTTTATGATCCCATATTCAAGCTAGTGACCTCAGGGTTTCGAACCTGGGTCCTCCAGGTCCCAGTCTGATGCTCTATCCACTGCGCCACTGCCTGGTCAGGCAAGAATGACTTATAAAGTGAGAGTTGCACAGCAGTGAGGTTGACTTGGTCCTGATCTTCTAACTCTTAATACTTCTTAAATATTTCCTTCTCAGCAACAGGATTGTTTTTCCAGGACTAATTTTGGCTGTGAAACTATTCAATAAGAGGTGTGCAGTTTGGGTTGGATGGGTAATTATACTAAGTTTCTTCAAGCAGCAGCCTTTGTTCGTATGTGACTCACTATAAGTAGGTATTTGTTGGTACGTCAGGGTCTGGCAGGCTCTATTTTAATAATTTGGATCCCTGTGCTAAAAAGGTTGCTGGACGTACTGAGATCTGTGACTGAATCACAGCTAATCTGGCAGCCCTAGCAGTGAGTTACCAAATATTACTTCTAATTTTTTTCTCCAGTGCAGAACCGTAAAATTTCCCCCTTCTCTTTTAATATCTAGGTGGCATCAGTATACTGGTTTACCTGGGACTGAAGAGTTTCCAGGAATGTGTTACCTTCAGTGCTAAAACTGGGGAAGTCCCAGGCAAACCAGAATGATTAGCATTCATACCTTTTCTGTAACTAGCTAACATAGCACTGTTTTCTGTGTATTTGGAGACTATTTGTTGATAGATAGTACAACTGTGAATTGAATGTTGTACTTAAATTAAAATTTAAATGTATCCTGTAAATACAAATTCATGCCATAGTAGCTTTCTGTGTGTGTGTGTGTGTTAATTTAAAAAGTGATTTAGAAAATAATTTTCATGCAAGTAGAAAATACAGGATTGATGTCTTAAATATTGATATGGACTTTCAGCTAAATAATACATCCACAATAAGTTTCCAAATAGGATTTGTGTTTGTAAGTTTTCTTTTTCCAGTTCTGGTAAATTCAGGAAATTCTTCTGGAAGAATAAAATGTTTTTCTCTAACATAAAAGGTTCTTTAATACTTTTAAAGGCAATTTATTTTCAGTAAACCCTGCTAAACTAGCCCACTGGTGAGAGAATTAATTGATTAAAAATACTTTCTTAAATATATCATTTTGTAACCATTTTAGATTGGTATTGGCTTAAAATCCAATGTGAACAAAGAATGTTAGGGCATTGGAAATAGCACTGACTTTGGCCCATAGTTTTCCTCTGATTAAATGAATGTGACACCAGTAGATTAGAATGAGACTAGGACAATTCACACTGCAATTGTGTTAGTTTAACTTTAACAATCTTTTAACACTCTAGTTTAAATGTAGCTGACATACCATAATTACAAATCTACAAGCCTTCATTATAGAATTTTACATCATGAATCTGTGGGGAAATTGTATTGATTTTTTTTTTTTTAATAAAGCAAGCACCTTTCCCAAATGGTGACATCTTCCCAAGTTAGCTTATACTTACACCTCTGATATATAACTGTGTATGATATATCTATCATATACATACACACATATATGTTTATATATACACACTGTCTACGTACAGCAGGCATAAAAACAAGAAAAGGTTAAGTAAAATCTTCATGTTATTTCCTAAATTTATATATTCATATATTTATATTGACTGACATGAAAGTGAAATAATACGAATGACACATATACTATACTTACCTAGACATAGAGATATAGTTTTTCCACTTTAGCTGTTTATATACTTCTCATATTTAAAGTAGTGATGGATAGAAGTATGATAGACAATACCTGGAAGAGGTTAAGAATATAGACCTGTAAATTATTCCTGTAAGCTTTAGTAGCTCTATCATCATTTTTTCTCCTCTTTTCCTACATCATACCCTTTGATTTGAGTTAAAGCCAAGATAGCCAACTTCCTACCTTGAAATTTAGTTAACTCCTTTTGGAATTTCTGTAATATATCCAGTTCTGCAAAGTGATAGTCAAAGGCAGTGTCAAAATGGATTATGGGTGATCAGTTCTTCACCACCTTCTGCCAACTACTTGGCAAGCAGTGACTCTTAGGAGCTACACAGCTGGCAACCAGATGTGTCTTCAAGCTGAGAAGGGGAAAAGCTAAGGCCATTCATGGCCATGGTTTTTCCAACACAAGCTATATTAATTCTGCAAGTTAAATGTGAAAATAAAAGATCTTTTGACCCCTTTTGTGTGTGTATGTGTGTGTCTGTGTTCTGTTTTCATTGCATTTTTTTGTTTGGTAGGAATTTTTGAAAATCTGTAGTAAGCAAGAATGCAAAATTTTGTTAGTAATAGTAGTTCAGAACCTTAGAATGTAAATGCTTAGATGTGTGATCGATTCCATTTCCAACAATACATTTATAAAAGAACATAATTTCTATGTGATACTGTTTTGAGCCCAAATAGAGCTGATTTTTAAAAATGTATTGATTTTAGAGAGAGAAGAAGGGAGAGAGAGAGAAAGACAGAAACATCAGTCAATTCCTGTATGTACCCTGGCACAGGATCAAACTGGCAACCTCTGTGCTTCAGACTATGCTCTTAACAAACAAGCTATCTGGCCAGGGCAAGCTGATTTTTAAATAACATCATGGATCTGACTGATCTAAATTAATTATTTATTAGTTTCATTTGAAGTGCCGCCTTCCTGTCCATTTCTTTCTTTTCTTCCTCTTTGCCTATTATTTTGATTTTGGTCTTTATCATTTCCATGCATATTTTAAAAGTTTTCATTTATATGTGAATATACGTAAACCATATTATAATATTGTTCTCACTTAACAACTTTATATAAAGATAGACCCACACACACAGGAAACTGGTCATATTGGTTGTGTCCTTAGAGTGAAGCTGGAGGACAGGGATGGTGGAAATTCTTATAATTTTGAATCATGTGCTACCTATCAGAATATAAATTAATAATTAAAAAATTGTAAATAGCGTAATAGTATAGGGACATTTCTATAACTTTTGTGCATATATTTTTGATTTATTAATGTTGAAACATAGTTCTAATTCATTCTTTTGTATGAATGCACTAATATTTTTTTAATTCTATTTTTTTTATAAATTTTTATTAATGTTAATGGGGTGACATCAATAAATCAGGGTACATATATTCAAAGAAAACATGTCCAGATTATCTTGTCATTCACTTATGTTGCATACCCATCACCCAAAGTCAGAGTGTCCTCCGTCACCTTTTATCTAGTTTTCTTTGTGCCCCTCCCCCTCCCCCTCTCCTCCTTCCCTCCGGCGCTCCCCCTTCCCCCCCACCCCCGGTAACCACCACACTCTTGTCCATGTCTCTTAGTCTTGTTTTTATGTCCCACCTGTGTATGGAATCATGTAGTTCTAGTTTTTTTCTGATTTACTAATTTCACTCCGTATAATGTCATCAAGATCCCACCATTTTGTTGTAAATGATCTGATGTCATCATTTCTTATGGCTGAGTAGTATTCCATAGTGTATATGTGCCACATCTTCTTTATCCAGTCTTCTATTGAAGGGCTTTTTGGTTGTTTCCATGTTTTGGCCACTGTGAACAATGCTGCAATGAACATGGGGCTACATGTGTCTTTACGTGTCAATGTTTCTGAGTTTTGGAGGTATATACCCAGTAGAGGGATTGCTGGGTCATAAGGTAGTTCTATTTTCAGTTTTTTGAGGAACCACCATACTTTCTTCCATAATGGTTGCACTACTTTACAGTCCCACCAACAGTGAATGAGGGTTCCTTTTTCTCCACAGCCTCTCCAGCATTTGTATTACCTGCCTTGTTGATAATAGCTAATCTAACAGGGGTGAGGTGGTATCGCATTGTAGTTTTGATTTGCATTTCTCTAATAACTAATGAAGATGAGCATCTCTTCATAGATCTGTTGGCCATCTGTATTTCTTCCTTGGAGAAGTGTCTGTTCATGTCCTCTTCCCATTTTTTTATTGGATTGTTTGTTGTTGAGTTTTATAAGTTCTTTGTAAATTTTGGATATTAGGCCCTTATCTGAGCTGTTGTTTGAAAATATAATTTCCCATTTAGTTGGTTGTCTGTTTATTTTGTTGTCAGTTTCTCTTGCTGAGCAAAAACTTCTTAGTCTGATGTAGTCCCATTCATTTATTTTCTCCTTCACTTCCCTTCACTTTGGGGTCAAATTTATAAAATGCTCTTAAAACCAAGGTCCATGAGTTTAGAACCTATGTCTTCTTCTATGTACTTTATTGTTTCAGGTCTTATATTTAGATCTTTGATCCATTTTGAATTAATTTTCGTACAAGGGGACAAGCTGTAGTCTAGTTTCATTCTTTTGCATGTGGCTTTCCAGTTTTCCCAGCACCACTTGTTGAAGAGGCTTTCTTTTCTCCATTGTGTGTTGTTGGCCCCTTTATCAAAAATTATTTGACCATATATATGTGGTTTTATTTCTGGACTTTCTATTCTGTTCCATTGGTCTGAGTGTCTATTTTTCACCCAATACCATGCTGTTTTGATTATCGTGGCCCTATAATATAGTTTGAAGTCAGGTATTGTAATGCCCCCAGCTTTTTTTTTTTTTTTTTTCATCTTTCTGAAGCTGGAAACAGGAGAGACAGACAGACTCCCGCATGCGCCCGACCGGGATCCACCCGGCACGCCCACCATGGGGCGACGCTCTGCCCACCAGGGGGCGATGCTCTGCCCCTCCGGGGCGTCGCCATGTCGCGACCAGAGCCACTCTAGCGCCTGAGGAAGAGGCCACAGAGCCATCCCCAGCGCCCGGGCCATCTTTGCTCCAATGGAGCCTTGGCTGCGGGAGGGGAAGAGAGAGACAGAGAGGAAAGCGCGGCGGAGGGGTGGAGAAGCAAATGGGCACTTCTCCTATGTGCCCTGGCCGGGAATCGAACCCGGGTCCTCCGCACGCTAGGCCGACGCTCTACCGCTGAGCCAACTGGCCAGGGCTTGTAATGCCCCCAGCTTTTGCTTTGGCTAATCGGGGGTTTTTATAGTTCCATATAACTCTGATGATTTTTTGTTCCATTTCTTGAAAGAATGTCATAGGAATTTTGATGGGAATTGCATTAAATTTATTTATTGCTTTGGGTAATATGGCCATTTTGATTATATTTATTCTTCCTATCCACGAACAAGGAATATTTTTCCATCTCATTGTATCTTTTTTGATTTCCCTTAACAATGCTTTGTAGTTTTCGTTATATAGGTCCTTTACATTCTTTGTTATGTTTATTCCTAGGTATTTTATTTTTTTGTTGCAATCGTGAAGGGGATTATTTTTTATTTTATTTTTTTTACAGAGACAGAGAGAGAGTCAGAGAGAGGGATAGACAGGGACAGACAGACAGGAACGGAGAGAGATGAGAAGCATCAATCATTAGTTTTTCATTGTGCGTTGCAACACCTTAGTTGTTCATTGATTGCTTTCTCACATGTGCCTTGACCGCGGGCCTTCAGCAGACCGAGTAACCCCTTGCTGGAGCCAGCGACCTTGGGTTCAAGCTGGTGGGCTTCTTCTCAAACCAGATGAGCCCGCACTCAAGCTGGCGACCTCGGGGTCTCGAACCCGGGTCCTCTGCATCCCAGTCCGACGCTCTATCCACTGCGCCACCGCCTGGTCAGGCGGATTATTTTTTTGAGTTCGTTTTCTAATATTTCATTGTTGGCATAGAGAAAGGCTATGGACTTTTGTATGTTAATTTTGTATTCTGTGACCTTACTGTATTGTTTTATTGTTTCTAGTAATCTTTTTGTGGAGTCTTTCGGGTTTTCCATGTATAGGATCATATCATCTGCAAAAAGTGATACCTTTACTTCTTCTTTTCTGATATGGATGCCTTTTATTTCTTTTTTTTTGTTTTTTTTCATTTTTCTGAAACTGGAAACAGGGAGAGACAGTCAGACAGACTCCCGCATGTGCCCGACCGGGATCCACCCGGCACGCCCACCATGGGGCGACGCTTTGCCCACCAGGGGGCGATGCTCTGCCCATCCTGGGCGTTGCCATGTTGCGACCAGAGCCACTCTAGCGCCTGGGGCAGAGGCCACAGAGCCATCCCCAGCGCTCGGGCCATCTTTGCTCCAATGGAACCTTGGCTGCGGGAGGGGAAGAGAGAGACAGAGAGGAAGGCACGGCGGAGGGGTGGAGAAGCAAATGGGCACTTCTCCTATGTGCCCTGGCCGGGAATCGAACCCTGGTCCTCCGCACGCTAGGCCAACGCTCTACCGCTGAGCCAACCAGCCAGGGCCTTGGATGCCTTTTATTTCTTTCTCTTGTCTGATTGCTCTGGCCAGAACTTCTAGCACCACGTTAAATAAGAGTGGAGAGAGTGGGCAACCCTGTCTTGTTCCTGATTTAAGGTGGAAAGTCTTCAGTTTTATGCCATTTAATATGATGTTGGCTGATGGTTTATCATAAATGGTCTTTATCACGTTGAGATATTTTCCTTCTATGCCCATTTTGTTGAGTGTCTTAAACATAAAGTTGTGTTGTATTTTATCAAATGCCTTTTCTGCATCTCTTGATAAGATCATGTGGTTTTTTTTCTTTGTTTTGTTGATGTGGTGTATTACGTTAACCGTTTTACGTATGTTGAACCATCCTTGAGATTCTGGGATGAATCCCACTTGATCATGATGTATTATTTTTTTAATATGTTGTTGTATTCGCTTTGCCAGTATTTTGTTTAGTATTTTAGCATCTGTATTCATTAGAGATATTGGTCTGTAGTTTTCTTTTTTTGTGTTTGTCCTTGCCCGGTTTTGGTATGAGGGTCATGTTGGCCTCATAAAATGTGTTTGGAAGTATTGCTTCTTCTTCAGTTTTTTGGAAGACCTTCTGTAGAATAGGGACCAAGTCTTCTTTGAATGTTTGATAGAATTCACTAGTATAGCCGTCTGGGCCTGGACTTTTATTTTTGGGGAGGTTTTTAATGGTTTTTTTCTATTTCTTCTCTACTAATAAGCCTGTTTAGGCTTTCTGCTTCTTCTTGACTCAGTCTAGGAAGGTTGTATTGTTCTAGGAATTTATCCATTTCTTCTAGGTTGTTGAATTTAGTGACATAAAGTTTTTCATAGTATTCTACAATAATTCTTTGTATATCTACGATGTCCGTGGTGATTTCTCCTCTTTCATTTTGGATTTTGTTTATATGAGTTCTTTCTCTTTTTTCCTTGGTAAGTCTTGCCAGGGTTTTGTCAATTTTGTTGATCTTTCCAAAGAACCAGCTCCTTGTTCTGTTAATTTTTTCTATAGTTTTTCTGTTCTCTATTTCATTTATTTCTGCTCTGATTTTTATTATCTCCTTTCTTCTGCTGGTTTTGGGTTGTTTTTTTTCTTCTTTTTCCAGTTCATTAAGGTGTGAAGTTAAGTGGTTCACTTGGACTCTATCTTGTTTGTTCATATAGGCCTGAAGTGATACGAACTTCCCTCTTATCACTGCTTTTGCTGCATCCCAGAAATTCTGATATGTCGTATTGTCATTTTCATTTGTGTGTATATATCTTTTGATCTCTGCGCTTATTTCTTCTTTGACCCATTCATTTTTTAAAAGTATGTTGTTTAGTTTCCACATTTTTGTGGGATTTTTTCCCTCTTTTTTGCAGTTGAATTCTAGTTTCAAGGCTTTATGATCAGAAAATATACTTGGTACAATTTCAATTTTTCTGAATTTGTTGATATTATTTTTATGGCCCAACATATGGTCAATTCTTGAGAATGTTCCATGTACACTAGAGAAAAATGTATACTCTGTCGCTTTGGAATGAAGTGTCCTGTAGATATCTATCATATCCAAGTTCTCTAGTGTTTCGTTTAAGGCCACTATATCTTTATTGATTTTCTGTTTGGATGACCGATCTAGAGCCGTCAGCGGTGTATTGAGGTCTCCAAGTATGATTGTATTTTTGTCAGTTTTTGTTTTTAGGTCAAAAAGTAGCTGTCTTATATATTTTGGTGCTCCTTGGTTTGGTGCATATATATTAAGGATTGTTATGTCTTCTTGATTCAGCATCCCCTTAATCATTATGAAATGACCATTTTTGTCTCTGAGTACTTTTGCTGTTTTGTAGTCAGCATTATTAGATATGAGTATTGCTACACCTGCCTTTTTTTGGATGTTATTTGCTTGGAGTATTGTTTTCCAGCCTTTCACTTTGAATTTGTTTTTATCCTTGTTGCTTAGATGTGTTTCTTGTAGGCAGCATACAGTTGGATTTTCTTTTTTAATCCATTCTGCTACTCTGTGTCTTTTTATTGGTGAATTTAATCCATTTACGTTTAGTATAATTATTGACACTTGTGGATTTCCTATTGCCATTTTAGAAATTGCTTTCTGTTAGTTTTGTATCTTGTTTGATTCTTCTCTTTTGTTTTTCTGTCATTTGTTTTTGTTTGTTTGTATTCCATACATCTTTCCTCTGTTGCTACCTTTTTTAAGTCATGTGCTTTTGTGGTGGTTTTCTCAAGGGTGGTTACCATTAAGTAATGAAAAGGGTACCTACCATATTCATTGTAGTACCCTATCTTGCGAGTGTTTCTGCACTTCATCGTCTTTTGCTACTGTTAATCTCTGTTCTCTCCCCTTTTTTTTTGCTTTTGTTGTCACAGTTTAAATTTGGTTTTATTGTGTTCTTGGTGGAGCTTTTACTTGTGGTTTTGTTTTTGTTTTGTTTTTTTCTTTGGATCTGGTTGGAAAACCCCCTTTAGTATTTCCTGGAATGGGGGTTTTCTGATGATAAATTCCCTCATCTTTTCTGTATTTGTGAATGTTTTTATTTCTCCTTCGTACTTGAAGGACAGCTTTGATGGGTATAGTATTCTTGGCTGATAGTTCCTCTCTTTCAGGACTTTAAATATTGGGGTCCACTCTCTTCTAGCTTGTAGAGTTTCTGCTGAAAAATCTGATGATAATCTAATAGACCTTCCTTTATATGTTGTATTCTTCTTTTCCCTGACTGCCTTGAGAATTTTTTCTTTGTCATTGGTTTGTGCCATTTTCATTATGCTGTGCCTTGGAGTAGGTTTGTTGTGGTTAAGAAAACTCGGTGTTCTGTTTGCGTCTTGAATTTGAGGTTTTAGTTCTTTCCACAGGCTTGGGAAGTTCTCGTCTATTATTTGTTTGAATAAATTCTTCATTCTATTTTCTTTCTCCTCTCCCTCTGATATACCTATTATTCTTATGTTATTATTTTTGATGGAGTTAGACAACTCCTGTAGGGCTTTCTCATTTTTTAAAAATTTTTGAGTCTCTCTCTTCTTCTCTCTGTTGTGCCTCAAGTTGCTTGTCTTCTATGTCACTAATCCTATCTTCTATCTGGCCTGTTCTGTTAGCTAAGCTTGTTACTTCGTTTTTAACTTCATGAATTGAGTTTTTCATTTCTGTTTGATTTGTTTTTATAGTTTCAATTTCCTTGCTAATATATTTTTTGTGTTCGTTGAGTTGTTTTCTGAGCTCCCTAAATTGCCTTTCTGTGTTTTCTTGTATATCTCTGAGTATTTTTAGGATTTCTATTTTAAATTCTCTGTCATTTAGCTCCAAGGTTTCCAATATATTAAATTTTTTCTCCATAGATTTTTCCACATCTATCTGTGTTACTTCTCTTTCTTTTGTATCCATGATATTTGATTTCCTTTTTCTTAATGGCATCTGAGAGTGGTCTTGTTAATTGCAGTTTGCCTTCAGGGTGTGAAACTCTCGGATTCTCTAAGAATAGGTTTTTCTGTCTCTGGTTGTTGAACTTGTTGAAATTTTGGGGAGATTTTTTGGTCGTGTCCTCACAGTGCCATTTCTATGACGTCCTCATTCTATTTTTTTAAGTTTTTTTTTCCACTCTTGTTTTTTACTTTTACAAATGGTACTACCATGTGTTTTGTTAAATATGGCTCCTAGTGCATATAGGTAACAGTGTAAGGCAGAGTTTCCCAAGCAGTGAGCCCTAAATGGATTACAGGTGTATGGAGATATAGCTCTCCTTACCTTTCAGGATGGCCAGGTATGGCCAAGAACAGCCATAAGGTATGAGTGAAGAGCTTTTCAGACAGAAGAAACAGTAAATACAAAGGCTTGAAAAAGAGAGCAAAGTTGGCCAGTTTGAGTAGCAACAACGAAGTGAGAGAGAGGAAAATGCATAGGAGCAAACAGGAGAAAGGGTATAGTATAGACCTTATAGGACCTAGTGTTTAAGGACTTGAGCTCAGGTGTCAGATCAGATGTCAACACTTCTGAAAAGTCTCCTAGCTGTCTGCAAAGTTAGTGCTCCCTTCTCTGTGTTTTTAAAGAACTTTGTAGTTTTCACAAAGAAAGTACTAAAGATACATTTAAGCTATCTGTTCTATCCTCTATACCAGGGGTAGTCAACCTATTTATACCTGCTGCCCACTTTTGTATTTCTGTTAGTAGTAAAATTTTCTAACCGCCCACCGGTTCCACAGTAATGGTGATTTATAAAGTAGGGAAGTAACTTTTCTTTATAAAATTTATAAAGCAGAGTTACAGCAAGTTAAAGCATATAATAATTACTTACCAAGTACTTTATGTCAGATTTTCGCTAAGTTTGGCAGAATAAATCTTTATAAAACAACTTACTATAGTTAAATCTTTCTTTTTATTTATACTTTGGTTGCTCCGCTACCACCCACCATGGAAGCTGGAACGCCCACTAGTGGGTGGTAGGGACCAGGTTGACTACCACTGCTCTATACTATTGGTTTTGAAAGATCCCATGGGGTCCTGATACCTTTTCAGGGAGTCTGCAAGGTCAAAAGTAGTTTCACTGTAGTACTAAGACATTTGCCTTTTTCACTTTCATTTTCTCGTAATTGTACAATCAAGTTTTCCAGATGCTATGTGATATGTGATTGAATTGCAATAGATTGCATGCAGCAGCAGATACGAGAATTCAGATGCTTTTGGGGAAAATATAGTTATGTTTAATAAAAATTGGTTATTTTTGTTACATGTGCACTTACTTTTAGGTGGATTACATATATTTAGATCATTTTAATTTAAAAAATATTTTTAAATTGTTCAGTTTTAATTTTTTGTACAGTAAATATTAATAGACATAATTCACATAAGCTAAAGTTCTTTGGGTCCTGTGATATGTGATTTATAATAAACATATCTTATATCTTTCTCCCCATTTTTGATAGAGTTCCTAAAACCCTTGTAATTTCCTAAGTGAAGGGACAGGTAGAAGGTGTATTTTGTTACGTTAATGAGCCAACTTTTGGAAAGCCCTTAAATTACCTAAGAAGGAGGGCTTACTGCCAGGGGAACCAACCATGATTCAAGGTTTGGAACTTTTAGTCCCATCTCCTGACCTCTGGGGTAGGGGTGGGGATTGGAGTTTAAATGAGTCACCTGCGGCCAATGATTTAATAAATCATGCCTGTGTAATGAAGCTGCCATAAAAACCCCAAAGGGCAGGATTCAGAGAGCTTTCAGGTTGTCGAACCAGAAAGCATTCACATACAGCAAAGCCAGGCCCCAATTCCTCAGGGACAGAAGCTGCTGCTTTCAGGACTTCACACTATATCTCTCTTCATCTGGCTGATTTGTATTCTCTAATAGCCTTTGTAATAAACTAATAATCTATTAAATGCACTGGTTTTCTGAGTTCTGTGAGCAGCTCTAGCAAGTTAATCAAACCAGAAGAAGGAGTCCTTGGAACCAACAACTTGAGTTTTCACTTGGCCGGAACAGTCTTGTGGGTTTTAGCCCTTAATCCAGTGGTTCTCAGAGTGTGCGCCAGGGCGCACTGGTGTGCCCTAGAAGATTTCCAGGCGCCCTACGGTATTCCTGAGAAATATGTGCCTGTTGGGGACCAAAAAACCAATAGGGTTTTTGGAGTTTAGATTTTCGGGGGACAGAGGTGTGGGGAATTGGCTGTAAGCTGACAGTCTGCCCAACTCCCCACCTCACTTGCCTGATTAGGTTGCAAAAGGCTGTTAAGCTGTGGTGCTGGATTGTTTACACTACACCTCTCCCCCCCCCCCCCCCCCCCCATGTTTCCCAGAGAGACTGGAGGCAGGTTTCTTCTATCCTTTGTCTGGTGTAAAGTTAAGATGATA
This sequence comes from Saccopteryx bilineata, assembly GCF_036850765.1. Classification (NCBI taxonomy): domain Eukaryota; kingdom Metazoa; phylum Chordata; class Mammalia; order Chiroptera; family Emballonuridae; genus Saccopteryx; species Saccopteryx bilineata. The sequence continues at coordinate 202,532,885 of NC_089493.1, read as the reverse complement.
TGTATGGTGGGGTTTTGGATTGATGATTAAACATAAGGAATTGTCTGTTGAAGCCATTTGGATTTCTATAAAAGGATATGTGGCAATGTCTAAAACAGCTTTGAACATTTTACTACAATTTTCAACATCCTATTTATGTGAATTAGGATTTTCTACCCTTAACACAATTAAGAGTAAAAAGAGAGGAATTCTTCAATGTATTGACGAGGAAATGAGAGTTTGCCTTTCAAATATATGCCCAAACATTGAAGAAATCGCTAGGACACATAAGGCTCATGTTTCTCATAAACACAAGAATGAAAAAACTTAACACATTAGTGCCGGGACCTGCCAAATTTACTAAATCTTACTAAGACTGTATCTATATATATAAAAAGATAACTTTTTTGTCTATTTTTATTTTTTAAGCCCTCTTTTTTATGAATTCTAAAAAGCATAGCTCAAAATATGTAACATAAAAATTTTTTAATGTCAGAATAAATTAAATTTTCTTATTTATTTTATTTAATTACCATAAAAGCACACTTGGACTTTATATATATATTTTTTTAATATTTGACTTAATTATTATAACATATTTCTCAGAAATTTGTATATAGTGCGCCTACAATTATTTGTAGGATTTTGAATGCTCCCCAACTTCAAAAAGTTTGAGAACCACTGCCTTAACCTGTGGAATTTGAATCTAAAAAGTATTAAGTTATTTTGAGACCCAAGAGTTTGAGAACCACAACCTTATTATGTAAAAGAATCAATTATCTTCATTCATTCATTCATTTATTTTTTAAATGTTTATTTTAATGATTTTGGAGAGAGAGGAAGGGAGAGAGACAGGAACATCCATCTGTTCCTGCATATGCCTTGACTGGGGATTGAACCAGCAACCTCTGTGCTTTGGGATGATGCTTTAACAAACCGAGCCATCTGGTCAGAGCACCTTTAAAAAGACATTTTACCCAGGCTGTACCCTTTAAAATTCTAGTTCTTTAAGTGTAGGGCAGGATCCAAGAATTTGTATGTGCTACAAACATTAGTGTAATTCCTTTGTATATGTTCCTCTAACCACACCTTGAGAAGCATTGTACAATGCTGAGCTTCTGGAATCACAGGACTGTTTTGTACATGTCTGTACCTTTAGTCTACTGTTAATTAATATGTGCTCAGTAGCGTTTGTTGAATGACTGGATGGGTGTAGATCCAGGTGAAGTCAAGATGTTTTCTTATTTAAAATGGAGAATTTAAATTGGAATGACTAGCAATGACTTTTGTTATGTGAAAGGAGAAAGAGACTTTTGAATTGTTTTTATTTAATTCTCATGATAAAGGAAGTCAGTCTAATATTTATATGATTATTTATATGATATGCCCAAATATCATATAAATAATATTTATATGATATATTTCACATATATTTTTCCATAATGGAGACCCCCCCAATATGTGTTAAAAATATTTTAAAAGATATTTTTATGGAAAAGTTTCCCCAAATATGTACTTGATTCATCAAATAACACCGAGTTTTTCTGTAATGACTTTTTCTCCACAGCTGGGATGAATATTATTTCTACAGACTTTTAAAAATTATTGAACACGGAGTTAAAAGTAAAGGTGGAGGATGTAAGATGTGTTATAAGGAATGGATCCAAATTGTTTACCCAAACAATATTTTCTTCCTTTGGATCTTAGTTGCACATAATTAAATTAATCTTAATTCTTGGTTTGTGCCACATACTTATTATTGGTTCATGTATGGCCCTTTTTAATTTGTTTTTTGCCTCTAGTTATTTACTTTCAAATAATATATTAGTAATATGAACACATCAAGAACTAAAATACTGATAACTATCTATAGTAATTTTGTGCTCCTGCACTCACTTGAGATAACTAGTTTTGTTTTACTTTGTTTTCTTATTTTCCATAATTTTATTATTTGTATATTACTAAGAAGTATATCATTTAGTTATTTTTTAACAATGGATATCCTCTGGGACTTAATGTTTTTCAGTCATTGTTACATTGGTAAGATTTATCCATATTTTACATTTAGATGTAGTACTTCCATTTTGACTTGTATAATATTCCATTGTGTGATAATACCACAGTTTGTCCATTCTTCTATTGATGGGCATTTCTTATAGATTGTTCCAGTTATTAACTGTTTCTATGTACATGCTTGTTCATGTCTTTGGTAATGACATAGGAGAGTTTTTCTTGGGTATTTATTCAGGAATGGAATTTTGGAGCCAAAAGGTATGTGAATGTTCTACTTTGTAAGATGATGTTATATTGCTTTCCAAAGGGATTGTTCCATTTTTATTTTCCACAGTATTGTATGAGTTCCTTTTATTTATCCACAATCTTTCCAAAGGTTGGTAAACATCTTAATTTTATTATAATAATACTGTTTTTGTTTGCTCTATATTTTGTAAAAAAATTAAATTATTTTGATTACCTTTTAAAACAAGCATTCCCCACAGATAAAGAGAAGAAAGGAGATAAAAGGCTCCTGTCCCACAACCACATAATCAAATCCTTGTGTAGAATAATGTTTATGCCTTGGGCAACCCATGGCTTTTATGTGGAGGGGAGGCAAGTCTTTTGAAAAGGGCAACCCCATCCATTTCCAGGACGGTACTTTTGGTGTACCTGATGGGTAAGGGGCAGGCCTGCAAATAGAAGTCTGGATAGTGGGTCCTTAAAACCCTTTTTGTGCTGAGTAGTTCAGGGGCTGAAGTCAAAGAAGGCCAACAATAATACTTTTCAAAGTTTCTTTCAGGTGTTATTATGTTTGTTTTTTACAGTTCTGTTGAGATAGAATTGACATGTAACATTGTATTAGTTCAACATGATGATTTGAAATAGATATATTTTGCAAAATGATTATTACAGTAAGTTAACATTCACATAGTTATATTGCTTTCTTGTGATGAGAACTTTTACAGTTTACTTTTTTAGCTACTTTCAGATATACAATATAGTATTGTTAACGATAGTTACCAGATTGTACATTATATCCCCAGAACTTATTTATCAGGAAGTTTTTACCATTTAGCCACCGTCACCCATATCCTACACCCCTTCCCTCACTAATGTTTTATTTTCTTTCTTTTTTTTGAGAGAGAGAGACAGAGAGACAGGCACGAGAGAGATGAGGAGCATCAGTCTGTAGTAGCAGCACTTTAGTTGTTCATTGATTGCTTCTGATACATGCCTTGACTAGGGAGCTCCAGCTGAACCAGCTATCTCTTTCTTAAGCCAGTGACCTTTGGGCTCAAACCAGCGACCATGGGATCATGTTAATGATCCTACACTCAAGCTGGATGAGCCTTCGCTTAAGCCATTGGGGTTTTCAACCTGGGACCTCAGAGTCTCAGGTCTATGCTCTATCCATGGTGCTACCAGCAGTCAGGCAAGTTTGGTTATTTTATAGATTTACTTTCTTTCTGTCTCTCTCTCTCTCTCTCGGTCTCTCTGTCTGTGTCTCTCTGTGTGTGTGTAAGTTCTGCTGTTGCTTTAGGCTCAGCTTTAGCTCCTTTATTTCCCTTCATTTCATTGTCTTGTTAAGGTCTGATCCTCTGTATCACAGCTAGAGAAGAATGCTGTCTTAATTATTTCCTCTCGCTTTTTTTTTTCTTTTTTCCAAGTGAGAGGAGGAGAGATAGACTCCCACATGTGCCCCAATTGGGACCCACCTGGCAACCCCATCTAGGGATGATGCTATGCCTATCTAGGGCCAGGCTCACAACCAAGCTATTTTTAGCACCTGGGTTGGAGGCTCCACAGAGCTATACTCAGCACCCCAGGCCAACACACTCAAACCAATCAAGCCATGGCTGTGGGAGGAGAAGAGATGGGGGGGAGGGGGGGAGAAGCAGATGGTTGCTTCTCCTGTGTGCCCTGACTAGGAATCGAACCTGGGACTTCGACACACAGGGCCGACACTCTACCATGAACCAACCAGCCAGGGCCTTCTCACTTTCCAACTCTTTTTGTCCAGCTCAGTGCTGTTCTTTAATTAGAGTGTACTGGAGAGAAGAGGAAAGGACAGAGAAACCTCTTTTGCTTTGAAATCCCAATTCTTTGTTCTCACAGACTCTGTTCCAGTCTTTCATCCTCACTCCTAGGTGGTAGAAGAGTCACCACTTTAGTGGCAAGGACCGCAATAAATTAAGAGGCATTTTTGATATCCAGGTTGTAATTTTGATTTTTTTCCTTACCAGAAATGTAATTATTCATGGTATTATATAATTATGTATACTATGTAGTATTCTGTGGGAAATGTTTCACACACATTGAAGTACTTAAATAGGGTTAAATAGGCTTTTTTGGGACAACTTATGAAGCTTAACATCAGATATAGCATTTTTTCCTATGGAAAACATGCGTACTGAAATCTCTAAAAACTTGATTATAGTAAACATCTTTGCAGTATAACTCAGTCCCTAATTGAAGAATGCTGAAATTATATTGTGTGATGATTTGGTTTCATGTTTACTTTAAATTTTTTTCTGTCTCTTGCTTTTATGTAATATTGTCAGCTATTAATGTGTCTCTTATTCTTCAGGCTTCTAATACTTCCATTTAATATCTGTCACTATTCTTTTTTGCTACTGCTAACCAAAAATTCAAACTGTTTTCATTTACTTCTGGATAGTGATATGAAAATTTAGATTGTCAGAAGTTTGCTCTGTGATTATTGATTTACTTGGACTAATTTCTCTCTCTAGCCACCATAATATTGTACATTAATCTCCTATAGAATATAAGCTCCGTGAAGACAGGGACCCATTCCCCAGAGGCTTGATACCAAAAGGGACTCTTGGTAAATATTATAAAATGAATGAATTTCATTTTTTAAGATTTTTGAGAACAGAAACAACGTCTTAGTCTTCATCCCCCTTTAATGTATTTTTAAATACTTTATACTAGTCTTCTGAACAATTTTCAGTGTCGATATGGCACAAAATTCCAAAGGTACAAAGAAATATATAGTGAAACATAAGTCTGCTGCCCCTGTCCACAAGCCGACCTATTTTCCCCCTTTGGAGCCAACATCATTACCTATTTTTGTGTATATGTACATCCTTCTAGAGATATTCTGTACATGCACAAGTATTTATTTTTATATCTTTAAATACAAAAACAAATGATAATATACTCTCTAGACACTGTTTTGCACACTGCAGTTTTTGTACTTCTGTATTAGAATATGTAGGGCAGCTTCAGTTCCTCTTAATGACTGCAAAGTATGTTTCTGTATGGACATACCACTTTTTGTTTTTAAACTAGTCTTTTATTGATCGGCCACATTTTTCTATTGAATAGTATCTTACTGTTTTGGAAAATATAGTAATGAATTTTCTTGTATGTATGTAGTTTTAAAAATGTTCTAGTGTATCTGTGGAATAAATTCATATAGGTGGAATTGCTGGTTTAGGGGAAGAGAAACTTTTTTCTCTACTATTCAGGGTGGGGTATAGTAGGTTTACAGTTGTAATAAAATAAATAATACGGTAATAATAAATAATAATATAAGAATAAACTTACATGCTCACAACTGTAAACTCCTATTGCCCTACCCTGTACTAAATAAATACTTTGGCTGGGACCCTGTAAATTAGACTGACAAAAGATGGATTAATAAGAGAAAACAAAAACTTTATTTACATGCAAACGTGGGAATAGTAAGTGTAAGGTATTTTCCCCACTGAGGAAGAAAGAAGGGTGCAGCAACGAAGTGTGGAACAGCAAAAGCTTTATTTAGTAGACCGCTTCCGGAATGTGGTTCTCTGATCTGCAAAATGGGGGCCAGAGAAGTCGCACAGATTCTCCTGGGTGGGGGTAATTTATAGGGTCGTTAGGGTGGTCGAGTTGATATGACGTGACTAAATTTCATTGGCTCACAGACGGTCCTTCTTTTTCAAAGGACTCCTGGGAAGTTTCTTTTGGTGTGCAAGGGTGTGGGCTGTTCCAGCCAAAGTTCTTGGGCCTGGTAACTCACGTGACCTTCCCCCATTGCCAACAGACCTTACAGTAAGGAGTATCTCAAAAGGGGATTTGGGCCCTGGCCGGTTGGCTCAGCGGTAGAGCGTCGGCCTAGCGTGCGGAGGACCCGGGTTCGATTCCCAGCCAGGGCACACAGGAGAAGCGCCCATTTGCTTCTCCACCCCTCCGCCGCACTTTCCTCTCTGTCTCTCTCTTCCCCTCCCGCAGCCGAGGCTCCATTGGAGCAAAGATGGCCCGGGCGCTGGGGATGGCTCCTTGGCCTCTGCCCCAGGCGCTAGAGTGGCTCTGGTCGCAATATGGCGACGCCCAGGATGGGCAGAGCATCGCCCCCTGGTGGGCAGAGCGTCGCCCCTGGTGGGCGTACCGGGTGGATCCTGGTCGGGCGCATGCGGGAGTCTGTCTGACTGTCTCTCCCTGTTTCCAGCTTCAGAAAAATGAAAAAAAAAAAAAAAAAAAGGGGGGATTTGGCCTTACATAGTTAGCATCTTAACAAAAGAACAGTAAGTTTGTGGAGAAATGACAAGCTAAAGGAAAAGGACTTTGGGTTTCTGACAAATTGTAAGAAGGTGAATGTACTGCTCACTAAAATTAGGGAATATTTCAAAATGAATATAAAGCAATAAAGAAGCATTTGATTATTTTGTCGTTAAACAAGAACATCAGAAAAGCAAAAACAACAGGTCAAAAGAAAGTTCAATTATGCAAATGAGATGCAAAACCAACTTTTATTTCATTGGTGAAAATGCACTAGACAGAAGGCTGAAAGTACTGGAGTATCTGCACATTTCCTGATCCCTTAATTTTTGTGAGCAGTGTAGTTATGGAAGAACTAATGGAAGATAAAGGCTAATCAGTAAAGTTTGTTATATAGATTCCTCTGGTGCCATTCCTAGGCTAACAGTCTATAGTTATCTTTGGTGATTAACTTCTGTGTTCTGGTAGAGAGGGGAGGGGAGACACTTTTACAAATTTATGTTCTGCTTTTAGGTAAATAGGGGGAGGGCAGGTAACTTCTCTTGTATCTGCTTTTCTCAATTGCCTTCAGCTCAAAATTATCCTTATGCCAAGGTGGCATATTTTGGGGTGGCATATTCTCCTCTTCACTGGCTCAAGTGGCACATGTATTTTAAATTTTAAGAGATGTTGGCAAGTTGCCCTTTACAATTTTTAAATTTATAATTCCACTAGTGATTTTATACAATATTTTAACATGCAGTTTAATACCCTTTTGATCTGGAAAGAATTAAACCGTGTAAGTCGAAATGCCCAATTATGTTTAGTTTTTTAAATTATTTTTTAAAAGATTTTATTTATTCATTTTTAGAGAGGGGGGAGAGAGAGAGAGAGAGAGAGAGAGAGAGAGAAGGAGAGAGAGAGAGAGAGAGGGAGAGAAAGAGAAGGGGGAGAGTAGCATCAACTCCCATATGTGCCTTGACCAGACAAGCCCCAGGTCTTGAACCGGTGACCTCAGCGTTACAGATTGACACTACCACCATAGGCCAGGCCTCGTATGTTTAGTTTTTTAAGGAAAGTTCTTTCCACACTGTTAACAAATGACAAGAAATGATGAGGCATACAGGTATGCTAAATAATTTAAATCAATTTCCCTTATGAACATAGTCCTAAAAGGAGACAATCTTGTTCTTTTTGAAACACTAAATTGTAGAGCTGACGAAGTACCTCTTTAAGAATCTTTCTCTCTGTCCCTCTGTCTTTCCCTGTTCTCCTACTTTCTAACCACCCACCTACTACACAAGAGAGGTAGTTAATTTGATCAGGATTACCTAGCCAATTACTAATAGAGCCAGAATCGGCAAACTTTCTAAAATTACATTACACTATGTCATTTCACAAGTGTGAATTCTTCAGAATTTTTTTTGCTCTACTCTGTTATAAATATTTTAAGTTGGATTTTATTCAAAGTTTGGTTTCTTGACGTATGAAATATCCATACCTGTGGAGAATTTTTAAAAGAGTTTATTTGCATCCCAGGCAGATAGCTTGGTTGGTTAGAGCATCGTCCCAATATATCAAGGTTTTTAAAAAAAGTTTATTTGAGCCAAACTGACAACACTCTGGGAAGCAAGATCTCAAATGCTCTGGAAAACGATAGTTTTGCAGTTTCTTTTATACTTTTTGGAATTAAGGAGGGAATATAAGGAAGATTATATGAAGGTGGGAGGTAACAAGGTACAGGATAGTTGGAGGGTGGTTATGCCTCCAAGGAGCCTGAAATAGAGGCATTTCAAAAAATAGTTTAACCTAGATGCACAAAAACAATGGACAGGGCTTGCTTATGGGAAAGATACACCTTTTATAGGCCTGGGACATGATTACCCACTATGACCTGCTCAGTTGGGAATTTATGATCTCCCTGTGAGGTTGGTTTCAGTTAGATTTATTACAGAATACCTTTTTATCCACAGGTCCTTGAAACTAGATTCAGTGAGCTTTGATCATAAGTTATTTTTCAGTTTTATCATTTGAATTTCAGTTTTAAAGAAGAAATATGTGATATCTAAAGAATTAAAGAATAACCATTGGCTATGCTAGAACTAAGTTTTATAAACTGGCCAGCTTTACTTTGTGAACATTGATTTTGTAATCAGTTCTGCATTTAGATCTTAGGAGAGCATGTGAATTGCTTTGGTTCTTGAGAAGATCATCTTGATTTCTCCCCTTTGGAGAAATTTTAGAGAGTACCATATTTTTCACTCCATAAGACGCACCTGACCGACCATAAGACACACCTAGGGTTTTAAGGAGGAAAATCAGAAAAAAAAAATTCTGAACCAAATAGTGTATTAAAATATTTAATAAAGTACTGTATTTTTCGCTCCATAAGACACATGGGCATTTCCCCCTCCACTTTTGGGGGGGGGAAGTGCGTCTTATGGAGCGAAAACTACGGTATGTACTTTCCATGTTGTTTAAAATTATAAGATAAAAACAGAATTGGTATGCAGATATGCTGAGACATTTTTTAAATGCAAATCTAAAATTCAACAATAAAACATCCACGGTTTCAAGCACTATTAAAAGAATCTAAGTGGGCAAATAGACTAAAAAGCAGAAAGAAACTTTAAAAGACCAATAGCACCTTGCTAGCACATTGCTAATAAGAACTAATAGGTACTTAAAGTGATGAAAGTGATTTAGACAACAACATATTAACCCCCTACTGTGCTCTGTTTTAAGCTGTTAATAGACGTTAGCCTTTTAAAGAAAGACTAAAACTTGTTTATTCATTCTCTAAGCTTTTGATACATTCACGAACTGTTAGAGCAACTTGCTGTATTTGATTCTTATAGGTCAGTGCTTTTTATTCAGAATACTTTTGAAAAATGCTAACTGCTCTGAAAATTTAGATCTTTGTAGTCTTTACGTTATTACTATAGTAAAAAATAATTTTACATTAAATTTTGATTCCTGTAATTTTTTTTGTAAAGTTATTATTCTTTGGGTTTTTGTTTTTACATATTAAGGCCAGAATTTTTCCAAAAATTTTACTAATATCTATAAAATTGTAAGTATTATAAATCTAATTATTAAAAAAATCTTTTAAATGTATTAATTGATTTGAGAGAGGAAGGGGAGAGAGAGAATCATAGATTTGTTATTCCACTTAGTTCTGCATTCATTGATTACTCCTTGTATGTGCTCTGACCAGGAATTGAACCTGCAACCTTGGCGTATTGGACAACTCTCTAACCAACTGATGTACCCACTACAGCCAATTTAAATCTAATTCTTAAAGATTTGACCTATAAGTATATGTATGAGGAGGGAAGATTTTACCAGTGTAATTTCCTTTAAAATGTTGTAAGTAAATTTTAATGCTGACTCCCTACGTGTTAGAATAATAGTAACTTAAGTTTTTGTTTAGGTACATTGCTTTAGAAAAGAGATTAGTAAATAGTTTTGGATGTTTTACGTTTCATAGTAATTCCAGATATAAAGCTAATAGATATTTGACTTCGTTTTTATTTTATTTATTTTTAGCGAGAGAGAGGAGGGGGACAGACAGGAAGGGAGAGAAATGAGAAGCATCAACCCATAGCTGTGGCACCTTAGTTGTTCATTGATTGCTTTCTGTTCATGATTGAGTACATGTTCATTGATATGTGCCTTGACTGGGTAGGGGGGCGCTCCAATGAGCCAGTGACCCCTTGCTCAAGGCTGTGACCCTAGGCTCAAGTCAGTGACCTTTGGCTTCAAGCCAGTGACCATGGGGTCATGTCCATGATCCCATACTCAAGCAGGCAACCCCTTGCTCAAGCTGGTGAGCCCACGCTCAAGCCAGTGACCTTGGGGTTTCGAACCTGGGTCCTCACTATCCCAGACCGCCTGGTCAGGTACTTGACTTGGTTTTTAAGCTATCTTAAAGAAGCTGATTGCAGAAGAGGAAGATGGCAGCGGAGTAGGCGGATGCACAGACACCCAGCTCTCAACACCAAACTGGAATACAAATCAATTTAGAAAAAATCAGCATGAAAAACCAACACTGAACTGCAAGAACAGCTCTCAAAAACCAAGGAGCAAAGAGGAAGCCACAATAATCCTGGTTAGGAGTGCCTGAATCTCCTCTGCTTACAGGAAGGGAAGGAGGGGGGTGAGGCTGAGAGCCCAGAGAGGATTTCACAGAGGAAAAAGAGCAGAAACTACTGCTCACAGCCACTTACCTGGTGACCAGGGAGCAAGGTGGGTTGAAAAGACCAGCTTATCTCCCAAGTGGAAAAGACAGGGAGAGGGACAGACTGTGAGGGGCTAAGGTATGCAAGAAACAAAATAAAAAAGCTGACTCATTCGTGCTGGAGGCGGCCATAGCTGGGGGAGGGACTGAACCTTTCACAAAACAGAGCTGAAGTGCTTCCGGATCAGGGATCTCCGGACATCTATCCAGCTCCAATCAGCACAATAAGACACAGCTGAAAACAAGAAGTGGGGAGGAGGGGCAGTAACTCAGGTCTCCATGGAGATCTGAGATACACCTCCCCCTACTGAAGCTGAGAGAAAAAACCCTGCCCCCAGTGAGATTAGTTGGAGGAAGAGACCTTCAGCGTCTCAGGTTACACCCACAGCATTCCTGGATACAGTTTCAAGGAAGCCCCCTGCTGAGATCAGTTAACAAGACTATCACCTGTTAAGAAAACAAACAAATCAAGACTTCAAAGCTGCCCAAATCCGAAAGTGGATTACAAATAATAGCTGATACCAACCCACGAAGACCTAAAAATAACACAACTGAAAACTGGAGGCAGACAACACCAAGCCTAGACTCAATCAACTCTACAAATAAAAAAAAAAAAAGAAGAAGAAGATGAGAAAACAAAGGAGTGCAATCCAAATGAAACCACAAGAGACACTTTCGAGAGATGAACTGAGTGATATGGAAATAATCAAACTTCCAGATGCGGAGTTCAAAATAATGATTGTAAGGATGCTTAGGGATCTTAGAACAACAATGGAGGGGGAGTTTGAAAACCTAAATAAAGAAATAGCAAGTATAAAAAAGAATCAGTTGGAGACGACAAATACAATATCAGAAATAAAGACCACAATGGAAGGAATTAAAAACAGGATAGACAGAGCAGAGGATCGAATCAGCGAGTTAGAAGACAACTGGAATGAAGGCATGAAAGCAGAGAAGAAAAGAGAAAAAAGACTCAAAAAGTCAGAGGAAACTCTTAGAGAGCTCTGTGACAACATGAAGAGAAATAACATCCGCATCATAGGGGTTCCTGAAGAAGAAGAAAAAGAACAAGGGATAGAGACTTTGTTCAATCATATCATAGCTGAAAACTTCCCTAAATTAATGCAAGAGAAACTCTCACAAATCCAAGAAGCACAGAGGACTCTATTAAAGAGAAACCCAAAGAAACCTATACCAAAACACATCATAATTAAAATACCAAAGCTAAGCGATAAAGAGAAAATATTAAAAGCTGCAAGAGAAAAAAAAGTTATCACCTACAAAGGAGCCCCCATAAGGATGACATCTGACTTCTCAACAGAAACACTTGAGGCCAGAAGGGAATGGCAAGAAATATTCAAAGTAATGCAGAACAAGAACCTACAACCAAGACTACTTTATCCAGCAAGGCTATCGTTTAAAATTGAAGGAGAAATAAAAAGCTTCCCAGACAAAAAACAACTCAAGAAATTCATTACAACCAAACCAATGCTGCAGGAAATATTAAGGGGCCTGGTGTAAACAGATAAAGTGGGAAAAGAATACAGAAAAAAAAAAAAAAAAGAAAAAGGAATACACCTTTAAAGAAGAAAATGGCAATAAACAACTACATATCAATAATAACCTTAAATGTAAATGGATTAAATGATCCAATCAAAAGACATAGGGTAGCTGCGTGGATAAGAAAACAGGACCCATACATATGTTGTCTACAAGAGACACACCTTAGAACAAAAGACACACAGATTGAAGGTAAAAGGATGGAAAAAAATGTTTCATGCAAATGGAAATGAAAAAAAAGCTGGGGTAGCAATACTTATATCAGACAAATTGGACTTTAAAACAAAGGATATAGTAAGAGATAAAGAAGGCCACTACATAATGATAAAGGGAGTAATCCAACAGGAAGATATAACTATTATAAATATCTATGCACCTAATATAGGAGCACCCAAATATATAAAACAGACTTTGATGGATTTAAAGGGCGAGATCAACAGCAATACTATAATAGTAGGGGATTTCAATACCCCACTAACATCACTAGATAGATCCTCAAGAAAGAAAATTAACAAAGAAACAGCAGACTTATTGGAAACACTAGATCAACTCGATTTAATAGATATCTTCAGAACCTTTCACCCTAAAGCAGCAGAATATACATTCTTTTCAAGTGCTCATGGTACATTCTCTAGGATAGACCACATGTTAGGGCACAAAAGTGCTCTCAACAAATTTAAGAAGACTGAAATCATATCAAGCACTTTCTCCGATCACAACGGCATGAAACTAGAAATGAATCACAGCAGAAAAGCTCAAAAATTCTCAAACACATGGAAACTAAATAGCAGCGTGTTAAATAATGAATGGATTAAGAATGAGATCAAAGAAGAAATAAAGAAATTCCTAGAAACGAATGACAATGAGCATACAACAACTCAAAATTTATGGGACACAGCGAAAGCAGTGCTGAGAGGGAAGTTCATAGCACTACAGGCACACTTTCAGAAGCTAGAAAAAGCTCAAATAAACAACTTAACCCTGCATCTAAAAGAATTAGAAAAAGAACAGCAAGTAAAGCCCAAATGTAGTAGAAGGAAGGAAATAATAAAGATCAGAGCAGAAATAAATGACATAGAGGCTAAAGAAACAATACAGAGGATCAATGAAACTAGGAGCTGGTTCTTTGAAAAGGTAAACAAGATTGATGCACCTTTAAGTAGACTCACCAAGAAAAAGAGAGAGAGGACTCAAATAAATAAAATTAGAAATGAGAGAGGAGAAATAACAACTGACACAACAGAAATACAAAATATTGTAAGAAAATACTATGAAGAACTGTATGCCAAAAAACTAGACAACCTAGATGAAATGGACAAATTCCTTGAAACGTACAATCTTCCAAAAATCAATCTGGAAGAATCAGAAAACTTAAACAGACCAATTACACCAAAGGAGATCGAAACAGTTATCAAAAAACTCCCAACAAAGAAAAGTCCGGGGCCCGATGGCTTCACAACGGAATTCTACCAAATATTCAAAGAAGAACTAACTCCTATCCTTCTCAGACTATTTCAAAAAATTCAAGAGGAAGGAAGACTTCCAAACTCCTTTTATGAGGCGAGCATAATTCTGATTCCAAAACCAGGCAAAGACCACACAAAGAAAGAAAATTATAGGCCAATATCTCTGATGAATATAGATGCTAAAATCCTCAACAAAATATTAGCAAACCGGATCCAACAATATATGGAAAAAATCATACACCATGATCAAGTGGGATTTATTCTGGGGAGGCAAGGCTGGTACAATATTCGTAAATCAATCAATGTGATTCATCACATAAACAAAAAGAAGGAGAAAAACCATATGATAATTTCAATAGATGCAGAAAAAGCATTTGATAAAATCCAGCACCCATTCATGATCAAAACTCTCAGCAAAGTGGGAATACAGGGAACATACCTCAACATGATAAAAGCCATCTATGAGAAACCCACAGCCAACATCATACTCAATGGGCAAAAATTAAAAGCAATCCCCTTAAGATCAGGAACAAGGCAGGGGTGCCCCCTTTCACCACTCTTATTTAACATAGTCCTGGAAGTCCTAGCCACAGCAATCAGACAAGAAGAAGAAATAAAAGGCATTCAAGTTGGAAAAGAAGAAGTAAAACTATCATTATTTGCAGATGATATGATATTGTATATAGAAAACCCTAAAGTCTCAGTCAAAAAACTACTGGACCTGAAAAATAAATTCAGCAAAGTGGCAGGATATAAAATCAATACTCAGAAATCAGAAGCATTTTTATACACCAACAATGAACAGTCAGAAAGAGAAATTAAGGAAACAATCCCCTTCACAATTACAACCAAAAAAATAAAGTACCTAGGAGTAAACTTAACCAAGGAGACTAAAGACTTGTACTCGGAAAATTACAAAACATTGATAAAAGAAATCAAGGAAGATACTAACAAGTGGAAGCATATACCGTGCTCATGGTTAGGAAGAATAAACATCATTAAAATGTCTATATTACCCAAAGCAATTTATAAATTCAATGCAATACCAATTAAAATACCAATGACATACTTCAAAGATATAGAACACATATTCCAAAAATTTATATGGAACCAAAAAAGGACACGAATAGCCTCAGCAATCTTAAAAAAGAAGAATAAAGTGGGAGGTATCACACTTCCTGATATCAAGTTATACTACAAGGCCATTGTACTCAAAACAGCCTGGTACTGGCATAAGAACAGGCATATAGATCAATGGAATAGAACAGAGAACCCAGAAATAAACCCACAGTTCTATGGACAACTGATATTTGACAAAGGAGGTAAGGAAATACAATGGAGTAAAGACAGCCTCTTTAACAAATGGTGTTGGGAAAATTGGACAGCTACCTGCAAAAAAATGAAACTAGATCACCAGCTTACACCACTCACAAAAATAAACTCAAAATGGATAAAAGACTTGAATGTAGGCCGTGAAACCATAAGCATCTTAGAAGAAAACATAGGCAGTAAGCTCTCCGACATCTCTCGGAGCAATATATTTGCTGATTTATCTCCACGGGGAAGTGAAATAAAAGACAGGATAAACAAATGGGACTATATCAAACTAAAAAGCTTTTGCACAGCTAAAGACAACAAGAACAGAATAAAAAGACAAACTACACAATGGGAGAACATATTTGACAATACGTCTGATAAGGGGTTAATAACCAAAATTTATAAAGAACTTGTAAAACTCAACACCAGGAAGACAAACAACCCAATCCAAAAATGGGCAAAAGAGATGAATAGACACTTCTCCAAAGAGGACATACAGATGGCCAATAGGCATATGAAAAAATGCTCAACATCACTAATCATTAGAGAAATGCAAATTAAAACCACAATGAGATATCACCTTACACCAGTCAGAATGGCGCTTATCAACAAAACAACACAGAATAAGTGCTGGCGAGGATGTGGAGAAAAGGGGACCCTCCTGCACTGCTGGTGGGAATGCAGACTGGTGCAGCCACTGTGGAAAACAGTATGGAGATTCCTCAAAAAACTGAAAATCGAACCGCCTTTTGACCCAGCTATCCCACTTTTAGGAATATACCCCAAGGACACCATAGAACGGCTCGAAAAGGAGAAATGCACCCGCATGTTTGTGGCAGCATTGTTCACAATAGCGAAGATCTGGAAACAGCCCAAGTGTCCGTCAGAGGACGAGTGGATTAAAAAACTTTGGTACATATATACTATGGAATACTACTCAGCCATAAGAAATGATGACATCGGATCATTTACAATAACATGGATGGACCTTGATAACATTATACTGAGTGAAATAAGTAAATCAGAAAAAAAACTGAGATGAATCCATACATAGAAGGGCCATAAAAACGAGACTCAGAGACATGAACAAGAATGTGATGGCAACAGGGGCGGGGGGGTTGGGGGAGGGGGGAGGGGGTGAAGAAGGAGAGAGGGGTTAGGGGAGGGGAGGGGCACAAAGAAAACCAGATAGAAGGTGACAGAAGACAATTTAACTTTGCGGGAGGGGTATACAGCACAATCAAATGGCAAAATAATCTAGAGATATTTTCTCTCAACATATGTACCCTGATTTATCAATGTCACTGCATTAAATTTAATAAAAAAAAAAAGAAGCTGATTGCATTATATAAGTAAATATTTAAGACCATATTGACTGGATTAAATAATGTTAGATGTGATTTGGACAAATTAAGACTTACATGAAAAATTGAGGGCTTTGATATAATTCTTTGAAGTAAAAACATAAGCACAGTACCTAATTGTGACCGTAGAAGTGAATGATACATATGCAAAGTGCATTTCTATTTCTCATGCCTGTTCAAAACCAAAAAGAAAAATTAAGCAAAGTATTTATGAGAGATTACCTTATACAGTTTGTGGATTTATTATTATGACTACAAAGTTAATAAGTTAATGTCTGAAGAGTAGGTTTAGGCCTAGGTGTTGAGTGTATTATAGAAGGTAGTAGTATTGGGGCATAGCTTTTTTGTTAGGATTAGTCTTTTAAGACCAAGTTTGTATTATTATACCAAACAAAGAAAGGCAGTTATTAATTTTATAATATATGGTAAGGGGTAATGAGGAGAAAGAGGAGAAAAAATTGGAAAATTATTGTTTCTTCTGGAGAGAACTCGAGAAGGGAACTTTGCCAAGCCAAGTTCCTCATCCAGTTCAGAAGGTCATCAATTTCCATGCTGTGAGGTCTGAACCAGGTGATGTCTCTGAAAACCTGAGTGAGGAAGTAAAAAAAATTTTGCGGGGTAATAATTGTCAGTTGCTTGCTGCGAGTGCCGAGTGGACAGAGTGACATGGTGATGCATGGTCTCCTGGATGAGCCTCATGAGACGTGCTGATCTGGTTCCTCTCAAATGAGAGGACGTGGAGATTTTAAGATACAGGAAACCTGTTGGTGTAAGTTTTTTTAGAAGGATTGAATATGTGTGGTTAAAAAGGAAGAGGTTTGGAGAACATTAAGGAGGGAACTTCTCGGGCTGAGGGGCGGCTTCTTCCTGCTGTCATCCCTACCTATTTGATATTTCCCTCATAAAGTTCTCCTTGGGGTACTGGGGAATAGGAATGTAGGAGCATTTGATTGTAGGTAATCCTAGAGATTACTCTCATCCCGGCCTGTAGGAATTTAATAAAGAAAGAGGCAGATATTTGGAGATTAGCAATGCAGAGATAAGGAGGGTTGTATAGGGGTGTGTGTGTGAAAGTTCTTCCATGGTAAAGTTAGAGATATTTTTTCCTGGCAGACCTGGAGAGAGCAGTTAGCTTGAGTTAAAAGAAATGTTTCATGTCCGTTTGTAGGCTCCAAGAAGACCCAGTGATCTTGTCCTTTTACTATGTGAAGGGTAAAAAGACTGAAAAGTATTAAGAGGTGAATGCTATTCATTCTCCTAGTTCTTCAGGGATACGGGAGAGCTTTAGTGTTAGGGGACCTGTAAGAGTTGAAAGATAGGATTTAGGAGGTTTGCTGATATAGGGTTTCAGATTTTTCTGTTTCATGAGGGCAGGTTTCAGGGTTGGTGTGTAGGGTTAGGTAGATTTTCCAGTTTTCTGATTGGCGAAGGTCTGCATGCGGTTCTGTAAGAAACTAGTGAACAAACGTAACAGGCAGGGTTTAAAAGTTAGAAAAGTAAATAGGAGAGTGAGTGGACCAATGAAAGGCAATTGTCAAGATACCCAGGTTGCGCAAAACCACTGATTCCATGTATACAAATCCGCTGGGCTTCAGAGAGAGAGAAAGTAGGAATAAGACAGGGAAGTGGCCAGTCCCCTTGTCCCTAGATCTACTTTTGTAGAGATTTCTAAAGCAATAAGAGGAGAGATTACCTGTATAGCTCGTTTGGTCCTTACATTGATGGATAGTGTATTAGGAACTGGAAGAGGCTCATGGAGTGGGATTAGGTTGATATTTAGGGTGAGATAGATTAGGGTACAGGTTTTTGTCTAATTAGTATGGAAACGCAGATAGGTGTTGGTCCCACACGAGTAGAAAGTTCCTGATTTGGTGAGGCAGGCTGAGAGGTGAATAGAGAATACAAGGACAAGGGGTCGGTTTTGTTTCTCTGTTTCTGAGCTCCAGATGGTCAGGGTGGAGGAAAGAGTCGTCCTAATAAGTGGGGAGGGTAGAGGATTGTTAGCTAGGGTGACTGATTAAACATTGTTTGAAAACCAGTTTTCTGACTGTACAAATTTTTTTTTTTTTCTCGGTACAAATCTCCTACAACCTGCACAAACCTTCTACAACTTACATAAACCTTCAACTTTCATGCACTTTCTTATCCAGAAATAACTGGCCTTCATAACAACTTGCTTTTCCTTTTTCTTTCAAAAGTATTTCCATACCTTATACCTTCTATTATCAAAACCATACAATTCCTTTCTAGTCAGAACTCTTGATTTAAAAAATTTTAACCTCTAGTGACAATCAAGTTGACTTTCTTTTTATCCTAGTTTCTCTTTTCCCAAAGCCTGACTAAAAGAGTCTTTAGTTTTTTCATATATTTGCCATACGTAGACCAACCAGCTTCAGGTTTGTGATTGGAGTAAGGCATTCCGTTTTTCTATTTTAGCAGCAGTGGGAGTTGTCAGGATCATGGTGTGTGGACCTGTCCATGTGAAAGTCAGTCCTTGGGTGATGTAATGCTGGAAGTGCCTCTTGGACAGTGTTTGAACAGTTTGCTGAGTAACCTATAAAACCTGCAAGTACTTAGGGAAAGGGTGTTACATTTCTACACTTTGCAGTTAGAGTTTAAGTCCTAGTGACCACTGCTTCTAGCTGGAATTACCAGCAGGTCCCAGCCTATAATAGGCATGGGGCATTGAGATAAAAGGAACAAAGGAGATACTAAATATTAAATAAAGCAATAAAATCAGACTGTCAATACCCACAGTAGAGATCTTTGAGGGATAAATAAAACTTAAATATTCAAGCAAGGCATAGTAGATGGCCCTTGTGTTTACAAGAAATGAGATTAGCTTATCTGCTACTTGGAAGAAATACCTTAGGCTCATGAACGATGTCCTTGGGCCTTCAGTGGCAATTCCCAGCACGCTGGGCAAGGTCAGGTCACAGGTAGCTGGAGCAGGGCTAGAAGAGACTGAACCCTCCCTCCATGGAGCAAGGGGGCAGCTTACCTTCTTATGTCCCTCTTTCCACAGCACAGGTGTGTCAACTGGTGGGGCCAGGAAGTCTGGCAGGCTTCATTCAGTTCAATGACCTTTCTTTCCATTCTGGAGTATGGCACTGATGGAATGCTATGAAACCCCTTAGGGTGCTGGAGCCAAAAGTTGGTATTTCCTGACTTCTTTTGGGCCTTATTTGCCTTTTCTGTTACTTCCTTGGTCATTATAAACCTTAAAAGCCATGCTCAGAAGATCTCACTGAGGAGCTTGACTAAGAGAGCAAAATTGGGAATTCAGTGTTTAAAGAAGCCTAATTAGACTGAGGAAAGAAAAGATTTGATCTGTTGTGGTAGATGGTTGGAGACTGGAGGGTCTGAGTTTGATCTAGGGTGAGACTTCAGGTGGTGGGGATTAAAGTAATGCCTAGATAGACTAGGGACTGAGAATAAAGTTGAGCCTTAGCAGAGAAGACAGGATAACACTTCATAGCGAGGAAGTTAAGAAGGGTGGTGTTGAGTCTTCTTGAGGCAGGCAGGGAGGGGCTGCAGAGGAGTAGTTTATCTACATATTGTAAGAGAGTACTAGTTTTGAGATTGCGTGCTGCTAAATCCTGAGCTAGTGCCTGCGGAAACAGGTGTGGGCTGTTTTTGATCCCCTGGGGTAAAATAGTCCGTGTAAGTTGCTGGGCTGCATTAGTGTCTGGGTAAAGGCAAACAGAAAGTAAGAGTCATGGTGTAGAGGAATGGTAAAGAAGGCATTCTTGAGGGCTAGGATTGTGAATGAGTGGTGTTTGAGAAAATGTGTGACAGTAATTTACAGAGATTAGGGACTACTGGATGGAGGGGAATTACTGCCTCATTGATTAGGTATAAGGCTTGTACGAGGTGATAAGCTCCTGAAGGTTTTCGAACAGGAAAGATGGGGGTATTGCAGGGAGATTCCATGGGGATGAGTAAACCTGGTTTATGGGGTGGGTAATTACTGGTTTAAGGCCTTAGAAACAGACACAGTTACACATTAAACAAAGACTTCACATATTATGAATAAAGGAATTTAAATGAGCGCACTTTACTTGTTTCAATTCACTAGAAATATTTTCTGACAAACAATGAGACAAGACAGATTACTCACTCACATAGCTTAATATACAATTCTGTTTTTTAAGTTTTTCGAGATGGCAGGGAGTTGCCAGCAAAGAGGGGAGGAAGAGAGAAAGCAGACGGATGGACAGTGTGAGCAGCTGGATGGAAAGAAGGAGGGTCAGAATCTGCAGGAGGAGAGAAGGAGGTTAAAATATTGGTGTGGCGCCACATGGTCAGAGGAGTCAAAAGGATTTAGAGCTCTGAGGAGAGAGGAGAGGGCAAGGAGGAAAGAGGCACAGTCACAGTTTGTAAGGAAGGAGGAGGGGTCAGAGAGGAGACAGAACTGCAGTTTGTAAGGAGGGAAGAGAGGTCAGAGATGAGACAGGCACTGAATCCAGAGCCACAGCTTGCTTCTTTGGATGGGGGAGAGGACGAAGAACACAGTGGAGAAGGGAGAGGCCCCTGGCCAGCAGGGGAGGAGAAAGAGAGACTGATGAATGAGAAAACAAGATTTAGTGAAGGGAGGGCGCTTTCTGGAGGGAAGAGACTCCAGCAAAAAAGATTTGCTGAGGGAGTAGAGAGGGGTCCCGAGAGAGGGGTGCCCCAGGGGTCAGACAGGAGAAGGAGAGAGTTTGAGAGTCCGCGGAGAAGGAAAGATTAGGAGCAGAGGTTTCTTTGGCCAAAACCGGCCTGCGTGTAGAACAGAAAGTACAGAAATTAAGGACAGGAGAGAAGGGAGAAGAAAAGCCTGCACGTAAGGAATTTCTGATGCCCTCCCCATCCGGTGGCAGAAATTGTCAAGATGTCTTAGGATATTGTAATCGGATGTCCCGTTTTCAGGCCAATGGGAGTCATTGTTTAGTCTGTACTGAGGCCATGCCGTGTTACAGAAGAAGATTAATTTCTTCAATTTGAGGTCTGAGAGACCGAGTTTGGTGAGGTTTTTTATGAGACATCCTAGAGGTGTCTGGTCGGAAGGCTTAGACCCTGAAGAGCCCATAGTGGAGACAGGTGAGCAAGAGGGGGCGTCCCCGCCTTTTGTCACTGTCTCAAGAGGAGAGAATCTCCGTGTGGGGGAGTCGTCCCTGATAGAGATCGTCACCACCTATCAGGGAGCTCCGAGGACGAGAAGTCCGAGAGAGTGGAGAGGTTTGGCTGGGCACCTAGTCTTCCGTGCAGTCCACTGAGACTGAGTCAAACCCCTCAAAACGTGAGGCATATCAGAGAAAACCGTCCAACCAGAAAGGGGTGTTTTTAGAGAGAAATTTAGAGGCCAACCGGGGAAGGGGAAGGGAGAAACTCCTTACCTTCTGGTCCAGCAGGGGTTCAGGACAGGGTTAGACTGCCGGCCAATCGACCTACAATTACACGTCCAAACAGAATCAGGGAGTAAGCCTGGGATGAGCTGCCCCTGCCCATTGCTTCCCTGGTTGTAAGTTTGAACGGCAAAGAGGGATCGTCCAGGCAGTTAGTACCCTGTCCCAGGTTTCAGCACCAAATGTTGGAATCCATGGGAGTCCGAAAGACCAGAGTAACAGGCTTTATTGAAAGGAAGAAAGGAACCCTGCCAGGCACTTCTTCTGGGGGAGAAGAGCACCGGTTACAGACTAGGGGTGAGTTATATAGTGTTTGGGAGAGCCTGAGGGGATACTGAGGCAAAAGTCCTGGTATGTCCGGAATGCTCCTCCTTGGGGGCTTGGAGCATGTGGGTGTTGAATCAAAAGTCCTGGTGTGTCCGGAACCCCTCCTTGGGGCGGCTTCTCAGCTTTTTTGGAATTCCTCTGTCTCAGGGTCATTAGTCCAGTAAGGGTGAGGTCTGACAGATAAGTGGAACATCAAGAGGGCAGTTTGGAATTCACGTATCTATCAGAAGGTTAGGGACATTACCCCTGTTGAGAACCACTACTTTAGGGCTTATCACAAGTGACCTTTAGTGGGTTCTTGAGGCCTAGTAGAATCACATGCCAGATATAACTGTATGAATAGAAGCATGGAGGTATGACTCAATATATGACATTTAGGAGGCAATGTTTGTGATGGCTGGAGCATTTTAGGGTGTGGGGGACCTAGGAATTGGTAAGAGGTAAGGCTGATCAAATAAATTAGAACCAGTATATATGTCATATTAAGAAGTATAGTTTTTTTTTTGTAAGTAGTAGAGAGCTATCATAGGTTTATAGATGAGTGACAACCTAAATGATCCACACAGTATTTACTTGCCTGTTTACTTCTTTGTATCTTCAAGTAAAGTGTAAGTTCTTTGAGGGCAGAGACTGTAAGGTCGGCTGAAGGAGGACACCCGAGTTCAGGTTAAGAAAAGTTTACCTGCACAAAGAAATTAGGCACATTATAGAAATTACAACATGACAAATCATACAATTTCAACAGTTACAAAGATACTTCACCAGTCTCTGAACACTTTGCCAAAAGTGCAAAATGTACTCAGACTTCTTTCTAGCCATAGGAAAAGCTTCTTGGCGTAGGAGGAGGGCCTCCAGCAAAGCCGCCCCCCTCCCCCATCGGGGTATCTCACATTGTCCAAAATCCGTAAGGCCATCCAACAAAGGAGCCAGTGCCCACTCCAGTCGTAGTCCAGGAAATCAGTCCACGCACATGGGGCCTCAGCCACCCCCCTCATCCCTGCCGTCCTGGCAGGTCTTACACTGTCCCAAGGAGGAGCACATGACAATGGCAGTCAGCATTTCCATCTCCGCTCCGGAGAACATGATGGCATACACCTCATGTCCCAAAATCGCAGACCTACCAGGAACATAGTAAGTGCTCCTTGCTGCTGGGCTCTCACCTTCTGGAGACTGCGGATTGCAACTCCAGCCTAATTCTCCTCATCCTCCAAAGAGGAACTGAAAACATCAGCTTCTGCTGCCGGGCTTAAGCCCCAGGCCACCGCTGCCTTCTCCTCTGTGGGCCTTGCAGCCCCAGCTCTTGCCTCAGCCCCAGCCTCCCGCTGCTGGCTCTCCAGAACATCCAGGGCAATCTGCAACTCACGAACCTGTGATTCCTTCTCCATTGGCTTCTCCATTTGCAAGTGAATCTCGCGAACCTGGTTGGCCTCCTCAGGTGCTTGCTCCAGCTCCTGGGTCGGCATCTCTTTCTCCCATGTTTGCTCAAGCTCCTTCCACTGCTTGGTTTGCAGGTCCCAGGCAGCCTCTTCCACAGATCTTTCAGTTTCCTCACATGGCTGTAAAAGTCAGTCAGCCTACGGCCCCCAAAAGGACAGCCATGGGGAACCATAACAGCAGCCACTCCTCTACTCCACCGCTCAAAGGTGGTGGTGGCTCCATACCGAACTGTATCGAATCCTGCCACAAACTACACCAAATGTAAGGCCAGTAGTCATGGCTACCACCACAGCCGCTTGACCCATGGAGGTTTGCATTTGATTTGGACAGATGGTAATGAAACAACGGAGCCAAGAACTGGTGGGCCATCACCTTTATCATAGCTTGTACCTGGCAAGCAAGAAATACACACAGTGGGAAAACACTTCCCTTTTCATTCAGGCTCCCAAAGCCACTGACTTATCCGAGTTTCCTAGAATCAAAGTTTTCTACCTCACCAGCCCTGTTCACCTCTGTTCCCCATCTCCTTCTCTCTGCACAAACTGGCTTCTTCTTCAGCACTCCGCCATCTTGGCTGCTTCTCCTCTCCTCCACGTGGCCTTTCTCTGCTCTCTCTCTCTAATGCTAATCTCAGGAACCGAGAGAGAGCAAGCTCCTGGTCTGCCCTATTTTATAGTGTAGAAATCAAAATCTTTAATCCAATATACAAACAAGGAAGTCTCTGATACAAAGTCGCTTAGGGTGGGAAAGGCTTAATCTTAAAACTAAGCCTTAGGGCAGTGATGAGCTTGATGTGTCAAAATTTGCCAAAAACCCTAGCATAACTCGGGGTGGTGTGTCCCTTCGAGAAAAAAACCCCCATAATTTTGCAATTATTTATAGTTTAAATAACGAAAATGTATAATTGTAATATATAACTGTATTTAATAAACTAAAAACTAATTATTTAACTTACCTGCTTAGTGACTTCTCTGTTCATCTGTCAGTCGGTTTTTTTTGTTGGTCTTGATATTATTTAACTTGTGTGGGGTGCCGTTGTTGGGCAGATAAAATGTATTATGCTCACTTTGTTAAAGATGCCATCGCCCAGGTGATATTAATGTGTGTTGGGGGCAGGTAGGATCATTGTAGCCTGGGGCTTGGTTTTGGGATTAAGCCTCTCCCACCCTTTTTGATGTGGGGCGGTGCAATCCTATCATGCCTCAGAGGGTGACTTTGTATTGGAGACTTCCCTGTTTTGTATATTGGATTAAGGGTTTGGATTTCTACACTATAAAATGGGGACGGAATGAGAGTTTGGCCCCTTGGTTCCTGAGATTATCATCAGAAGAGAGAGCAGAGGAGAGCAGAGAAAGGCCACGTGGAGGAGGCCAGGAGAAGCAGCCAAGATGGCGGAGTGCTGAGTGAGATGCCAGTTTGTGTAGAGTTTGTATCTGGGATAAGGAAGGAGATGGGGAACTGCGGAGAATAAGTCTGGTGAGCTAGAAACCTTTGATTCTAGGAAACTCGGATAAGTCAGTGGCTTTGTGAGCACTGAGTGTGACTGGGTTTTGGAGCCCAGTGTGTATTCTTACTTGCCCGCCGGGTGCAAGGTAGGATTAAAGGCTATTGCCCACCAGTTTTTGGCTCCATGGTTTCTTTACCGACTGTCCGAATCCAATGCGAACCTGCATGGGCCGGAAGGCTGCTGTGAAAATGGCCCTGGCCTTGGCTTCTGGCTTTATAGCCGTGAACTGAGATAAGTGGGGGGGGGGGGGGGGATTCTTTAACCTGCCTATTAGTGACTTTTTTGTTGCAGAATTTCATTAGCTAAATCTTCAATTGAAGGTTGGTATTTTGTACACTTCAAGCCCAAGCAAGTGCTACTAACTTCATCTGTCAGTCTGTTTCTTTTGTTGGTTTTGATATTATTTAACGCTGAGAATAAGGTCTCACAAAAGTAAGTAGAGGGAAAAATTGTGAGTAAAGCCATTGCTATATTTTTTAGGATGCTAAAAGTGTCTGGTAATCGGTTCCAGACACTCCAAATTTCCTGTTCGTAGTGGCACTCCTCTTGATTCTCCAAGCGGCACCTTTCCAGATTCTCAAGCTTTGACCTCAAGTCGACAAACACCTGAGCCCAATGCTGTCTTGAAATTCTGCAGGTTGCATCTTATGTAAATTAAGATGGGTGCTGCTATTTCTAATGGCGAGAAACGGCACCCATAGCACAGGCCCTCACTTATCTCAGTAATGATGGTCAGTTAGAAATCCACGACACCCCAGAACAGTAGATTGGATGATGGTTGCTGTGGTTATGTGGTTGCTGGTAATGGTGATCACAGGGCCCCCAGAGATGTGTCCCCCATGGCATTCCGCTGCTCCCTGCTCCGCCGGCCGGAAGTGAGGTCAAAGATCCCCTAACGGCCTAACCGGAAGTCCCAGAACTAGATGCTCTGTGCTGGATGGAGTTCTGATGTTTTGGCCCACAGACCTCTGGCACAGAGTGTCTACACTACAGCAAATGTTTTATCCTCGGCTACTGCACCTGGCCGTGCAGAAGCTAAGGATGAAATGACCTTCTCGGCATGTGGCCCCATACTTCTCTGGTATGCGGCTGCATGTGTCATCAAAAATGGCTACGTGTGTCAGTGCTGACACGTGTGTCATAGGTTCGCCATCACGGCCTTAGGGTATAACAACCCTTCCTGTTTATAGCCTGTCCTTCACACTCAATGCAGAGTATAAGCAAGCAAACCTATATATTATATTTACAAACTTATTTGACTAACAACCTCTGTTCCCCATCTTCTTTCTGCACAAACTGGCTTCTCCTTCAGCACTCCACCATCTTGGCTGCTTCTCCTCTGTAATGCTAATTTCAGGAACCCAGCAGGCGCTCCTGGTCTGCCCCATTTTATAGTGTAGAAATCAAAACCTTTAAGCCAATATACAAATAGGGAAGTCTGATACAAAGTCACTTCTCTGAGGCATAAATGGGATTCCTCATAAGAGTGAACCACCCCACATCATGCAGCAGTCAAGGGTGTGGGGAAAAGCTTAGTTTTGAAAAAATCTTAGTATTAAAATGGCGGGGAAGGCTTAATCTTAAAACTGAGCCTTAGGCTATAACAACCCTACCTGTTTACAGCCTGTCCCCCACACCCAGTGCAAACTGTAAGTGAGCAAACATATATATTTACAAACTTATTTGACCGACATCTGTTAACATTGTTTTCTCAAGGCCTTGCTTCCCATGAGCTGCTGACAGCCAGTGGCAGAGTGTTGGGCAGATAAAATGTATTATGCTCACTTTGTTAAAGATGACCCTGCCCACGTGAGGCCGTCACCCAGGTGATATTAATGTGTGTTGAGAATCCTTGTAGCCTGGGGCTTGGTTTTGGGATTAAGCCTTTCCCACCCTTTTTGGTGTGAGGTGGTACAATCCTATCATGCCTCAGAGAAGTGACATTGTATTAGAGACTTCCCTATTATGTATATTGGATTAAGGGTTTGGATTTCTACACTATAAAATGGGGTCGGAGCGGGAGCTTGCGCTCTTGGTTCCTGAGATTATCATTAGAAGAGAGAGTAGAGGAGAGCAGAGAAAGGCCACGTGGAGGAGGCCAGGAGAAGTAGTTGAGGAGAATAAGGCTGGTGAGCTAGAAACCTTTGATTCTAGGAAACTCGGATAAGTCAGTGGCTTTGTGAGCACAGAATGTGATTGGGTTTTGGAGCCCAGTGTGTATTTTTTACTTGCCCGTCGGGTGCAAGCTAGGATTAAAGACTATGGCCCACCAGTTTGTGGCTCCATTGTTTCTTTACCGACTGTCCGAATCCAATGCTGACCTGCATGAGCCAGGCAGCTGCTTTGATAGTGGCAGCCCTAGCTTCTGGCTTTACACAGAGTCACCTTTTCCTGGGAGACATGGATAGCCTTGCCAAACCTTTTTAAAACTGCATGGCCATCTAGATGCTTCTTTCTAACCTGCTCTCACTTTTCCTACATTTAGGACCCAACTTGCATCATTGTCTGAGGACTTTCCTAGCCTTGTGTTGTGCAAACCAATGTGTTTAAAGTGTGAAACAAGGAAGTTAGGTTTGCTTGCTTGTATTTTGCCTAATTGGTGCATTGGCGGGGCCGGGGGTGGGGGTGGGTGGGGGGGAGCACCACGTATGTACAGTATAGTCTGTGTAAGGCTGCCTGTGTTTGCCCTAAGGACAGCAGATTGCAAATTGCAGATTTCTTGCCTGCTTGGGAGGGGCCATTGTTTGCTACTTTTTCCAGAGGAGTTTTTAACCCCAGCCTGTTTTGCTGGGAAGTCTGAAGATAGAGGGAAGCAGTTTTCCATGCCTGCCTGCTTGTCTGCCATTGCAAGACTCTAATAAATGGAGTGGCCCACCATTTCTGGCTCCACAGTTCCTCTACTATTCTGCTCGAATCCACTGTGAACCTGCATGGCCACAACAATGGCCATGATGGCAGCCACTAGCCTTACACTTTGCCAGCCACCTTCCCATTTTCTCTCTCATGAGTATTTGCATTGATAAAATCCTGCAGATTTAATTCCATCTGAGTGTTTGCTTCTCCAAGACCCTGAATAATTCAGAAATTAAGTGACTTTCAAAAGGGCACATAGTTATTGTTGGAATCCATGGGAGTCCGAAAGACCAGAGTAACAGGCTTTATTGAAAGGAAGAAAGGAACCCTGCCGGGCACTTCTCCTGGGGGAGAAGAGCACCGGTTACAGACTAGGGGCGAGTTATATAGTGTTTGGGAGAGCCTGAGGGGATACTGAGGCAAAAGTCCTGGTATGTCCGGAATGCTCCTCCTTGGGGGGCTTCGAGCATGTGGGTGTTGAATCAAAAGTCCTGGTGTGCCCGGAGTCCCTCCTTGGGGCGGCTTGTCAGCTTTTTGGAATTCCTCTGTCTCAGGGGCGATAGTCCAGTAAGGGTGAGGTCAGACAGATAAGTGGAACATCAAGAGGGCAGCTTGGAATACACATATCTATCATTTATTGTCAAAAATAGATTCTACAATCTAGGGTTTAGGTTTCATAGTCCATTCTTAACCATTATGTGCTATTTTTTAGTAAGACAATAACTTTTGACTGGCATTTTTCCCCCCTTAGCCAGACTTTTGAGTCTAGTGGTGTGATAAAATGCCTTAATTCTATAGTTCATTACCAGGTCTTTAAGATTTTCAGGTTACTCTACATTTGAGCCCTTTTAAAAATTTTCTGGCTATTTTCATGTTATAGAAAACAGTAGGGAAGTGAAGGAAAATATAATACACAATTTATGTCTTGTTGAGTAATGTTTTCTAAGATCTTTTCAGATTCTCAGATTTGAAAACAATAATTTTCTTACCTTCCTTTACTTACTATTATTATGAGGTCAGTTTGCAATGGAAGAATGTCACATGGAGAACCAGGCCGAGGAACTTTGGCTGGAACTGCCCACACCCATGTGCACCAAAAGAAACTTTCCAGGAGCCCTTTGAAAAAGAGCAACTATTGGTCAGACAATGAAATTTTGCCCCATGATATTAACCCAACCACCCTACAGATGCTATAAATTACCCCCAGGTGGGAAAATCCATGCAACTTCTCTGGCCCCTGTCTCACGGACCAGAGAACATCATCTGGGAAGCGCTTTACTAAATAAAGCTTTTGTTATTCCACACTTCGTGGCTATGCCCTTCTTTCTTGGGGGGGGGGGATACCTTACAATTATCACTACCACTAGCAATTTACTTTCTTTTCTGGGTTTTTTCTGCAAGAAACAAATTTTTTTGAGTTTTAATTCATTTACTAGAGTTGTCTCACACAAGGATAGAATAAAGAACAGAAAAGCTACATTGAAATTTGATGCTGTACAGTTTCCAGACATTTACCATATTAGTGACTTGTTTCTGAATACCATCTCCTCAGCTTATAACCTTCAGAACTGTATTTCAGCAAAATTAAAATTATATTATGTGAGCATTTCGGAGTATTTACTGAGAGTTAAGTCTTCTATTATTATATCCCCAAATGTCCTTTGTATTTTCTTAGAGACCATTGACATTGTCAATGTAAGAAATGTCTATACTTGTAGAGACATTTTATAAGACTTTATTTGAGCCAACCTGGTGACAGGCCAGGAAGCAGGGCTTCAAATGCTTCTGAGGAATGACAGTTTATAGCTTCTTTTTTGCATCAGTGTAGGGCCAGGAGCTGCCATTGTAGCCATTCATATGCAGGTTCCCACTGGATTCGAGCAGACGGTAAAGAAATGGCGGAGTCGGAGGATGGTGGGCCATTTTGTTTATTGGTGTCTTCACCAAGACAGGCAAGCCACAAGAGAAGACAAGGGAAAAGCAGAAAACCTGCTTTTTTCATGAAGGGCAAGGGATCAGGGAGGCCTCTGCAATGGTGATAGCAGAAACCGAGAAAGAGCAAGCTCCCAGTCTTCCCCACTTTATAGTATAGAAATTTAAACCTTTTACTTTTTTTCATTTTTCCGAAGCTGGAAATGGGGAGGCAGTAAGACAGACTCCCGCATGTGCCCGACCGGCATCCACCCGGCACGCCCACCAGGGGGCGATGCTCTGCCCCTCTGGTGCATCGTTCTGTTGCATCCAGAGCCATTCTAGTGCCTGAGGCAGAGGCCACAGAGCCATCCTCAGCGCCCGGGCCATCTTTGCTCCAATGGAGCCTTGGCTGCGGGAGGGGAAGAGAGAGACAGAGAGGAAGGAGAGGGGGAGGGGTGGAGAAGCAGATGGGCGCTTCTCCTGTGTGCCCTGGCCGGGAATCGAACCCGGGACTCCTGCACGCCAGGCCGATGCTCTACCGCTGAGCCAACTGGCCAGGACCAAATCAAAACCTTTTAATCCAATATACAAACAAGGAAGTCTCTGATACAAAGTCACTTATCTGAGGGATAATGGGATTCCTCATGAGAGTGCACCACCCCACATCATGCAACAGTCAAGGATGTGGGGAAAAGCTTAGTCTTAAACTTTAAACTAAGCCTTGGGCTATAACGACCCAGCCTGTCCCCCACACTCAAAGCAAACTATAAGTGAGCAAACATATATATCATATTTACAAACTTATTTGACCAACATTTCACCCCTTTTGCTCTCTTCACAATCTAAACCACAGGTATCTTCCTTGATGGTCACTGTGCAAGGAGTGGGTTACATAACAGAAACAGTACAAACTACAACAATAGGATTAACAAATCAAAAGCTATGGGCGAAATGAAAGAGCTTTCAGCGGCACCAAGAGAGGCAAATCTTTCCCTTCTGGCAGGATACAGGCCAGAGTTTCAGCTGCAGACAGCACCGTAGCTGGTACCAGAGGGCGCCCTGAGCGGGCATACCAAACCTTATTGGCCAATACACCAGGATCTGCTGGTTCTATGTGTAGTAAAATAGGAGAACTCATTGGCCATAAAGAAATTACAAAGGTGCCCTTCATAATTCTGTCCCCCTGAGCACTCAAGGGATAATTCATTTCTACCTTAGGTGGCCAGATGCTGGTTGCCCAAGGAGTTAACTGGAGGTCCAACTCTAGCCCCTTTCCCCATGGTGCCAACAAAGCCACCCATCTCAGATGGGAGGCCTGTACAGTCCAGGGCCAAGTCCATCGAAGCCATTGGCCTTTAAGAAGGGGTATTGGGACAGGCAAGAGCACGTTTCCCTGTTGTCCAAAACCTGGCTTGAGTAAAATGTCCTTGGTGCGTATCTGCAATTGAATGGGGTCAGCTGTCCGATGCAGGAGGGCCTCTACTGGAGCTGGGCTCCCCCATCGAGGTCTCTCATTCAAAATCCAGAGTACTGTCCATAAGCAGTGTGTCCATCCAGTAAGGGAGCTGGTGCCCCCCTCCTGTCACAGTTCCTGCTTTAAGAGTCCATTGTACTGCTCAATGATACCAGCAGCCAGGGGGTGGTAGGGACATGGTACTTCCAGTCCACCCCCAGCTCTTGAGCCCATTGTCTCACTATAAAACCAGTGAAGTGGGTACCATTGTCACTTTCAAGGACCAGCGGTTGCCCGTATGCAGCACTCAGGTGGTCCAGAGCCTGTATGACTGCCCTCTGGTCAGGGTTACAGGCAGGATAAGCAGCAAGCAGGTCGGTGGCAGTATATACACAAGTGACTGCATACTGGTACCCTTCTGACTTTGTAAGGGTCAGATGAGGTCTATCTGCCATTGTGTCAGTGGAACATGACCCCTCAGGTTCTGTCCAGGTGACACCAGTGCTCTCCCAGGGTGCTCCTTGGAACATACTGCACATTGCTCACAGGCTGCAAGTACCTCTGCATAGGACACAGGCAAGTTCCATGCCTTAATCGTAGCTCACATAGTTCTCTGTCCTGCATGAAGCAGGTGCCTGTGGAGCCACTACACCACATCACCTGCAGTCTCCAACCATTGCACCTCGCCAACGTATATGCCTCATCATTTCCAGGATGGGCTAGAGGGGCATGCCCCATGACATGATATACCGTCACCTGCTTCTGGTGTCCTGTTTCCCATAAGTTCTGCCACATGGCCTGACCCCATAATGGATGGTGCATTACCATCCACTGGTTAATGTGCCAAGTAGCAATCCAAAGAGTCAGTCCATGATTGACAGCCTAGCTGTCAGTACAGATCACCACAGGTAAAGGTTCATTATGGGCAGCTAGCCAAACAGCTTTTAATTCTGCCCATTGGCTGCTTTGGCCTGTACCCGTGTCCATCCAAATAGTCTCAGTGGCCGGATGGAAGGCTATAGCCGTCTATTTGGCAGGTTGGCCCCTGCTGGAACCATCAGTATACCAGGCATCTTCGGGAATGGGCACCTGCCCCTCCTGGTAGGGACTGACTTCAGGTTCTGCCTCCTGAGCCCAGCTGCACCTGATTCTAAGGTCACATAGGTGACTGGACCCAAGACTTCCTGCAGTTCTGCCCTCAACAGGCTGGTGCTAAGAGCATAGCGTTGTTGCAGGTAGGCACCCCACTTGGCCAGGGTGGACATTTGGGCCATACCACTAAGTGGTTTGGTCACCTAATCTCTCACCCATCCTGCAATAGGGTATGTTGTCTTGACTGTAACTGGTGTTGTGGTTGTAATGCTCTCAGTGGCCAGGAGGGCAGCATACACAGCTGCCAGGTGCTTCTCCACTAATGAGTAACGAATTTCAGCACCTTTCCTCAATTGGGACCAAAACCCAATAGGTTGCCTTAAGCGCTCTGTTGCCACAAGCCCCATCCAAACCCCTCCAAGGTTACATGAACATCCAGCAAACAGGGCCTGGCAGGATCAAACACATTCAAGACCTGTGCCACCTTGACAGCTCTCTTACCTGCTGCAGATGAACCCTGCGCCTGCTCAGTCCAATCCCAACAACCCCCCTTCTAATTAAGGTTGTACAGGGGCATAGTAACTGAGCCAAATGGGGTATAAATGTTCGCCAATACCCCAAAAAACCCAAGAATTCCTGTAACTGTTTTACCATAGTGGGCATGAGGTATGCTTGGATCTTATCTATAACTGCCTCAGGGATAACTTTTGTCTTACTGGACCAGACAACTCCCAAGAATTCGGAGATTGGTATGGGGCCGCCACCCTTGAGGGGGAGGACTGCTTGCTGTTTTGGCTCCCCATGGCTGTTCTTTTAGGGACAGTGGGCTGGTTGTTTTTTCCTCAAGAGGAAGCCTGGAGTTCTGTGCGAGAAGCCGCCCAAGGTCAAAAGCTTCAGTATGAATTGCAAATCTAACAGCAGAAAAGGCTGGAATTGGAGCAAGCACTGGAAAAGAAATTACGGGTTCCTGAGTTGCAGTTTACCATAGAAGCTGAATGTTTGCACCGGCAGTTGTTGGAGAAACAACTGCAGATTCAAGAGCTCAAGTCTCAGCTTCTGGCCAAAAGCCAGCAGCCACAGGAACCTAAACGGTCGCCAAAGGAGCAGCAGCATCCGAGATGGTGGATTGGCTTTGAGTCAGCGGGAGCAGGCGCTTGCAACACCTCTTCAGAGAATGAGAAGGCTCAGGCTGAAGTTGCCATACGCACACTGAGAGCCCGACCAGTGGTCGCCAAGAAGGTAAAAACTTATCAGCGAAGAGTCCCTCAGGGGCAGCCACAGCCTCCTGCCCAGATAATGGAGCACTCTGTGGTCCGGCCCTACACCCAGGCAGAGCTGATGGAGTTGGGGGCACAATTTAGGTAGAAACCTACTGAATCCCTGGTAGCCTGGTTACTAGGATTGTGGGATATAGGGGTGGATGGCATCATGATCTCCGGGCAGAGATAGAGAAATTGGCCGCCATTACCACACACTCCTCCTTGAGGCAGCATCTTCAGAACTGCCATGGCAACCCAGGAGACCACACCCTATTAGAATGGGTGATGGCCGCCATTCATATGGTCTGGCAGAATGCTGGAGAATTGCCAGGGACAGTGAGTCGGTGGCAGTGTTACAGTGAGGTAGTCAAGGTCCTTCGGGAACTAGGTATGAAGAATGCTGTTTTCAACCCTGGGTCCCGTGGGCCAGACGAGGAAGTGTTTACGGCACAAATAAGGACATTTATCCTTGCTAGCACCCTGCCAACCCTTTTTGGGTCACTTGTGGCTATCCTGGGTCCCTATGTGGGGCAGCCCATCAAGGCAGTTACACTGATGGTAGCAGATTTGGGAGAGCTGGAGGCCGCTTGGGATCATAAAGCAGTGAGGGCTGCTGCATATGTTTCCCCCGCAACTAACAAGGGAAACGGGCCTATAAAGGTTACCCGAACACAGATGTGGGTAGATTTGATTGTAGCTGGAGCAGATAAGGGGAAATTGGATGGCCAGTCTAATAAAATTCTTTTGGAATTTTGGTGGCAGCTTAAACCAGAACAGAAGTTCCAGCCCCTGAGAGGAAAGGCCCCAGCAGCTACCAGTAAAACGTTTGGTGCGCGCACAGCTCGGTTACAAGATTATATGATCGAGACGGCCGAGGGAGAGGAGAACTCCCAAGACCCATTGTACCAGTTTGAATAGGAAAAGGGCCGGGGGACCCGTCTAACAGGGATGGGCGAGGACCGGAGGCCACACGTGGAACTGGCTATCCACTGGTCCCCTTCTAAT
This sequence comes from Saccopteryx bilineata, assembly GCF_036850765.1. Lineage (NCBI taxonomy): Eukaryota > Metazoa > Chordata > Mammalia > Chiroptera > Emballonuridae > Saccopteryx > Saccopteryx bilineata. Next base: position 202,498,245 of record NC_089493.1, on the reverse strand, counting down.
GTACAATGGGTATTGGCCTTGGTAGATAAAGGTGCAGAATGGTCCCTCCTCTATGGGAACCCAGAGCGGTTTGTTGGGACCCCAGTGGCCATTGACGGTTATGGGGGCCAAACTGTTCAAGAGAAGCCAATAACTATTCCATTGGGGATAGGAAGACTGCCTCCTAAGCCATATAAGGTGTATATATCTCTTATTCCTGAATATATTTTGGGGGTAGATGTCTTATAAGGACTGTGATTGGAAGCTACAGCCGAGGAGTTCCGGCTGCGGATCAGGGTTGTGAAGGCAGTATTGCAGGGACACACATCACATTCCCCTTTGCAATTACCCATCCCTCGGCGTGTGACTAACACCAAGTAGTACTGCCTGCCAGGTAGTTATGAAGAAGTCACAGGAACAATCTTCGAACTAGAAAAGGTGGGAATCATCCGGCCAGCACACAGTCCTTACAACTCCCCAGTGTGGCCTGTGCACAAACCAGACAGAACTTGGAGAATGACAGATTACAGGGAACTTTAAAGTTGTTCCCCCTTTGCACACTGCTGTTCCCTCGATAGCTAACACGATGAATCTGCTAACCCAAACTTTTTACACAGGGGGCCAGTTCACTTTCCCTCAGACCGTTGGAGGGCTGGACTATAAAAAAAAAAACTGAACAAATCCCTATGCACACTGCACAAATCTTATTTTAAAGTAAAAAAACAAAACAGGAACAAATACAATATTTAAAATAAAGAACAAGTAAATTTAAATCAACAAACTGACCAGTATTTCAATGGGAACTATGCTCCTCTCACTGACCACCAATGAAAAAGGTGCCCCTTCCGGAAGTGCGGCGGGGCCAGATAAATGGCCTCACGGGGCCGCATGCAGCCTGCAGGCCGTAGTTTGGGGACCCCTGTGCTAAGCCATGAGTTGGGGACATACCACTTTGTGGCAAACTTGGCCAATGCTTTTTTCTCTATTGATATAGCTGCAGAGTCAAGACCAATTTGCCTTCAGTTGGGAACAGAGACAAGGGACCCTTTCGGTATTACTACAGGGTTATTTGCATAGCCCCACCTTGTGCCAAGGGCTGGTGGCTGTTGACCTGGATAAATGGAAACAGCCAGAGGCAGTTCTCATGTACTATTATATTGATGACATTATGCTAACTAGTGATTCTCTGTCAGAATTGGAGTAAGCAGTCCCTACCCTGCTATCCCATTTGAAAGCATGTGTCAATATTTAAACATTTGACCAACAATCAGAAATTAAGAAGGGGGAATAGAGGATAGGATCAAAGAAGGTAAAGGGATTATCCAAATTATATATATATATATATATATCACAGATACAAACAACATGGTGGCAATTCCCAGAGGGAAAGGGGGAATGGAGGTGGGGGGCGATAAAATGGGGGAAAAGAGATTGGAAAGAAATTTTGCATGGGGCTTGAGGGGCACAGTGCAGGAGGTAGAGGGTATTATATTGAATGGGACGCTTGAAACCATCTCAACACAATAAATTAAATATTAAAAGAAAAGGATTTTAAGGAAGATTACATGAATGTATGAGAAAGCAAGTGTAAGGCCAAGAGCCGCCATCGTGGCCATTCACATGCAGGTTCCCATTGGATTCAGGCAGATGGTAAAGAAATGGCGGAGTCGGAGGATGGTGGGCCATTCTGTTTATTGGTGTCTCACCAAGACCGGCAAACCACAAAAGAAGACAAGGGAAAAGCAGAAAACCAGCTTTTCCCATGAAGGGCAAGAATTCAGGGAAGCCCCTGCAATTGTGATAGCAGGAACTGTGTGAGCAAGCTGGTCTGTCTAACCCACTTTATAGAGTAGAAAACCAAAAACCCTTAATCCAATATACAAATAAGGAAGTCTCTGATACAAAGGCACTTATCTGAGGCATAATTGGATTCCTCATGAGAGTGCACCACCCAGATCATATAATCAGTCAAGGGTGTGGGGAAAAGCTTAATCTTAAAACTAAACCTTAGGCTACAACAACCTGGCCTGCTCACAGCCTGTCCCCCACACCCAATACAAATCACAAGCGAGCAAACATATACATCATATCTACAAACCCATGCAAGGTAGAGATTAGATTACAGGATCGTTAATAAGATTGTGTGCTTTCTTGAGGGCGGTTGTTTTAAAGATGTGTTAATATAGATGCACAGAATTAATAGACAGGTGTTGGGCAGATAAAATGTATTATGCTCACTTTGTTAAAAATGGTGCTGCCCATGTGGAGGCCATTGCCCAGGTGATATCAATGTGTTGGGGGCGGGCTGTAGGCAGGCAGAATCCTTGTAGCCTTGGTTTTGGGATTAAGCCTGTCCCACCCTTTTTGGTGTGAGGTGGTACAATCCTATCATGCCTCAGAGAAGTGACTTTGTATTAGAGACTTCCCTATTATGTATATTGGATTAAGGGTTTGGATTTCTACACTATAAAATGGGGACGGAGTGCTCTTGGTTCCTGAGATTATCATTAGAGGAGAGAGCAGAGCAGAGAGCAGAGAAAGGCCACGTGGAGTAGGCCAGGAGAAGCAGCCAAGATGGCGGAGTGCTGAGTGAGATGCCAGTTTGTGTGGAGTTTGTATCTGGGATAAGGAAGGAGATGGAGAACTGAGGAGAATAAGGCTGGTGATCTAGAAACCTTTTATTCTAGGAAACTCGGATAAGTCAGTAGCTTTGTGAGCACTGAATGTGAGTAGGTTTTGGAGCCCAGTGTGTATTTTTACTTGCCCGCCGGGTGCAAGCTAGAATTAAAGATGACAGCCCATCAGTTTTTGGCTCCGTTGTTTCTTTACCATCTGTCGGAATCCAGTGCGAACCTGCATGGGCCAGGAGGCTGCTGTGATAGTGGCCCTGGCTCCTGGCTTTACAACAGGGTTTACTTAAGACAAAAACAAATATTTTACTAAAGTTTTACATCTGGGGTGTGACTACCCACCATGACCTGCTCAGTTAAGAATTTATGATCAGATCACCCTGTGAGGTTCTACTTTCTGTAGACCCTGTTTTCATCCATTTTTATGGCCAATAAGGTAAGGAGTGGAAGGAGAGAGATGAGCAAGAGACATAGAGGAATGGGACATAAGGTAATGAAAGGGGGAATAAGGAGTAAAAAGAATGAATGTTACTTGCTTTGGGCTATCGGCCTCAGGTTACATTCACTTATTCTGTCCATTAAAGGATGAAGCTCCCTGGTAATGGCAAAACATGCTTTATTCTCTTTGAAGTCTTCAGAATCCAGGATGGTGCCTTAAACTTAGTAGTTATTCAGGAAGTGTTTGGTTCGTAGCCAAATGACTGGCTGATAAATCAGTGCTCATAGTAAATATTCTAATACTTAATTGTTAAGAGTACTCAGATTAGGTAACCAGAGTGGTCTCTCAGGGTAAAAAATATTCCTTGAACTATATCAGCAAATTGAGAGGTAGATAAAATTTAGCCAAGGACCATTTTCAGGCTCAAGCCAATTTCCCTACAGTTTGTTTTTGGGCTTGTATATCAACTTTTGAATGTCAAATCTCCCTTAAGGCCTTTTTCTAACTATGCAGTTTACTGACTAGAAAAAACATTCCCCAATGTACAGTTCAGTTTATAATTTACTAGTTCTTAATTTTTAGGTCTCTTAATCATTACTTCTTTCCTGAAGTCTTCCCTGGCTATTGGCAGAATCAGGTATTCTTCCTATGTCCCATGTGCCATCAAACCTGCAGGCCTACCTGCATCTGCACGTTCCCTTTCTTCATTACTTCCTCTTAGAATCAACAGATCTAGGCCTGGCCTGTGGTGGCACAGTGGATTAAGTGTGAGCCTGGAACGCTGAGGTCACAGATTTGAAACCTTGGGCTTGCCTGGTCAAGGCACATATGGGAGTTGATGTTTCCTGATCTTCCCTTCCTTCTCTGTCTCTGTCTGTCTGTCTGTCTCTCTCTCTCCCTCTCCCTCTCTCCCTTCTTCCCTCCCTTCTCTCTCTAAAATGAATAAATTAAAAAAATTAAAGAATCAAAAATCTGAACCTTTTTTTGAAAGCCAACATTCTACCTGTACTCTGAATGCCATCCTGTAGCCCTATGTGTTTGTCTCTTTTCTTTGTCTTTAATCTCTTTATCAGTTTCTAACCAAGTATTAAAGCAGGGGTCCCCAAACTACGGCCCCCTGAGGCCATTTATCCGGCCCCCACCACACTTCTGGAAGGGGCACCTCTTTCATTGGTGGTCAGTGAGAGGAGCATAGTTCCCATTGAAATACTGGTCAGTTTGTTGATTTAAATTTACTTGTTCTTTATTTTAAATATTGTATTTATTTCAGTTTTGTCTTTTTACTTTAAAATAAGATATGTGCAGTGTGCATAGGGATTTTTTCATAGTTTTTTTTATAGTCCAGCCCTCCAACGGTCTGAGGCACAGTGAACTGGCCCCCTGTGAAAAAAGTTTGGTGACTCCTGTATTAAAGCATGCTGAAATAACTCACATCTTAAAGAATCAAGAGCAGCCTTTATCTTCTTTTCCTCCCTAGCAGCCAAACTTGTCAAAAGAGTTGTTTGTATTCACAAGCTCCACACTCCAAACTCCCAGTCATGTTTTAACCCACTGTAGTCTGGGTCTTTCCTTACCAGCAGTGGTGAAAAGTTTATTCATCTAGTAATGGGAATAAGCACAGATTAGCTCTGTACATTTTCACTTTAATGTCACATAGGCACCTCAAACATATTATCTAGAAGGTACTGATTTTATATTTTCCCTTTTCTACTGCTTATGTATTTCCTTCTGGGCTTCTAGTCTCACAGTAGAACTACTTTTGGCTTCTCCCACTTTCTTCTCACATCTATCATTCACCATGGTCAAAATAACTTTCTACTTTAGCTTATATCTCTTAATTCTCACAGCTACCACACTCTGGACTAGGATACCACCATCTTTCAATTCTTTAGTATGACATTACAGGAGTCTTCGTAGTTTGATTTTTACAACAGTGACATAAGACAAATTTTGGTATAAGTCGAAACACACCCTAGCCTAAGTCACTTACCTATCCTAACACAGCTATAAAATCATAATCTAGAACATAAAAACACAACTAAGCCACAGAAAAAAGAAAACGGCATATGTACACTGTACTATGTATTGTAGTAACAGAAAAAAATGAGTGTAAAAAAAGTTCCTTACCTTTATTCCTGTGGTTGGCTTGCACACTGGAAGGGGCATTGCAAGGTGGGAGAGAGTGACCTATTGGGAGGAGGAAGCTGGAGAGGCAGGAGAACCTGCAGAAGGTGCTGGAGATACTGGGTCAGGTGAATCAGGATTGCCTAAGGAACATGCAGGAGACACTAGAGATGAGTCTACCTGCACTACAGGTGTTTCATCTCAAGCAGCTGACATAGAGGGTACAGGATCTGTTGCAGGCTTCTACTTTCTCAAAGAATTGTTCCAGGCCAATCTGGAAGGTTGATGACTACTTCTTTTCCAAAATTTGCCTATAGCTTTGCAAGGCATTCATTGTTGGGGACTGAAAAGCCAACAGGGTTTTTGCAGTTTAGGTTTTTTGGGGGGGACAGAGGTGTGGGGAGTTGGCTGTAAACTGACAGTCTGCCTAACCCCCCACCTCACTTGCCTGATTAGGTTGTAAAAGGCTGTTAAGCGGTAGTGCTGGATTGTTTACACTACCTCCCATGTTCCCCAGAAAGACTGGAGGCAAGTGTCTTCTATCCTTTGTTTTGTGTGAAGTTAAGATGTTATGTATGGTGAGGAGTTTCTGCACTTGGTAAAATTCTTGGATTGCCTTGGAAATATGATCAGAGATCTCATTGATTTGCTAATGGCCCACTTTGCCCTATAAATAAAGCAAGAAACAGGCGTGGAGCATGCTTTTTTCTTGCCAGCAGCAATTGCAGAGCCCTCCCAACCCCATCGTTTATTTCCTTAAGTCTATTTTTTTAATTCCGCACCGTACCCACTCAGGCCCTGGAATTACTAGCTGCACTGGTTCGCCACAATCCATAACAGCTCTGTAGACCTTACTGAATCTGTCATCACTGGGGTCCTCAGCCTGAAATTTTGCCAACTCATCTTCTACCACAGAAAAACCTTCTGCCAAACCCTTGGTAGTAAATCTTTTGGGTTCTGGGATTTCTCTCTCTTCCTCTTCAGTCAGCTGCTTCTCCAGCTGAATGAAGTCCTCAGCAGACAGCTCCTTCATGTGATGCCAGTAGCTCTGTGATACCTATGGCGATGGCCTTCCTGTTCTTCAAAGCACTACCATCTGAAGACTGACTTTCATTTGGGAATCATGATAAGGGCCAAAAAGTCACCAGACAAAGCAACAGAAACAACACTTGTGCTTTTAACAGTCCAAAATGGCATAGGTAAGTATACTGGGGGACACTAACTCCCTCACTCACATACCATGTTACTGAGTATTCTTCCACCATGTACAACCAAACTAGTTCATGAATATAGTCCTTAAGTACGATGCTAACAGCGTAAGCTGAAACATTCATGTCACAATTTTTTAAAAGTTTTTATGGGAGTGAGCTCATAAATTTGAAATGTCATATGTCGAGACTGTCATAAACTGAGGACCCCCTGTAAAAAATTGTATAGCTCTATTGTGTAGCTTTATCTTTTGCTAGTCTCCTCCACACTCCATGAACCCTCAATACATAATTCTCAAACAAGCTTTCTATACTCTTTTCTTACTTTATAATCTTTGGTGTTCTTTTTTTGATATCAGAATGCTGCCTTCCTGCTTGCAACTCCTACCACATACCTTTTCTCTCTTTGCTCTTTCAACTCTTACTTTGAAATCCTAACACTGACATCAAATCCTAACTTTGACATCAGTTTTTTGGGAAAGACTTCCCTAACTGCCTTCCCCCAACTCCCATTTAATTTGGCTCTGCTTTAAGACAAAATATTCTCTCCAAAAGATTAGTATACTTTACTGAAAGAATTATTGTTGGGCAATTAGATTTTTAATGTCATTTTCTTATTTGGATAACTGGGTTTCTGATTGTAAATTTCTTTAGTATCTTTTTTAAAGGCCCCCAGGAAGGCTTTTTCTTGCTACTGTTTAAAAAAAAAACAAAAAAAACTTATGGCCTTGACCAGTGGTGGTGCAATGGAAAGAGTGTCAGCCTGGGACACTGAAGTTCCAGGTTCCAAATCCTGAGGTCACTGGCTTGAGTGTGGGATCATCAACATGCCCAAGGGTCTCTAGTATGAGCAAGGGGTCACTGGCTCAGCTTAAGTCCCCAGTCAAGGCACATATGAGAAGTAATCAGTGAACAACTAAAGTAACAGAACTACAAGTTGATGCTTTTTATCTCTCTCTCAAAAAATAAATAAAAAGAATAAAATTATGAGATGACTTGATGAATACTTAGGAAAGGTATTTCTAAGGGAACAATTAAATTTCTGCTCCTTGGTCTCATTAAAAATGCGGGTAACCTCAAACATATATATAACTGTTTCTGTAGAGGAATGGTGCTGGTAGGCCTCTTTTGACTTTGAAATACTGGTCTCAGTAGTACATTTCCCTTGGGAGGATGGGCACAGAAGAGAAATAATCCAGTCAAAGATGACTGTTCTTTTCTGTAAAGCAGCTTTATTTCAAACTTTTTTGATCCAGCCCAGTAAATAAATAATTTATTTTGCATCATGACACATACACTAATACATAAATAAAACTGAAATGAAAGTTCAGTGAGCCCTGGCCAATTGGCTTATTGGTAGAGCGTCGGCCGGTGTGTGGAAGTCCTGGGTTTGGTTCCTGGTCAGGGCACACAGGAGAGGTGCCCATCTGCTTCTCCACCTCTCCCCCTCTCCTTTATCTCTTTCTTCTCCCGCAGCCAGGGCTCCATTGGAGCAAAGTTGGCCCAGGTGCTGAGGATGGCTCGAAAGCCTCTGCCTTAGGTGCTAAAATGGCTCCAGTTGCGTTAGAGCAACTGCCCCAGAGGGGCAGAGTATTACCCTCTGGTGGGCTTGCTGGGTGGATCCGGTTGGCTGCATGCGGGAATCTGTCTCTCTGCCTCCCCGCTTCTCACTTCAGAAAAATACAAAAAAAAAAAAAGTCAATAAAATATTCCTGTTTTTATCACTATGATGCATTCTTGGTGTTTTCAGTTCTATTCTATTCTGTTCTGTTAAAACAATGCTGACCACAACCCAGTGAATTGATTTCAGGTGTGTGTCATGGATTATAACCCTGACTGATGGGTTACAAACAGTCACTTGAAAATACTACTATAGAAGTATCTGGTAACCAGAATCCATTTTCAATTGGTCAGTTCAACAAGCAGAATCTGGCCCTGGCTGGTTGGCTCAGTGGTAGAGTGTTGGCCTGGCATATGGAAGTCCCAGGTTCAGTTCCCCATCAGGGCACACAGGAGAAATGACTATCTGCTTCTTCACCCCTCCCTTTCCCCCTTCTCTTTCTTTTCCCCTCCTGTGGCCAGGGTTTGAGCAAGTTGGCCCCAGGCACTGAAGATGGCTCTATGGCCTTGCCTCAAGTACTGAAATAGCTTGGTTGTCGAGCAATGGAGCTGTGGCCCCAGATGGACAGAATATTGGTACCAGATGGGCAGAACATTGGCCCCAGACAGGGATTGCCAGGTGAATCCCATTCGAGGTGCATGTGGGAGAGTCTGTCTCTCTGCCTTCCTGCCTCCCTGCCTCTGACTTATTTTAAAAAATTAAACCAAAAAAACCCAGAATTCCTGCCAAGCGGGAACCCTTGGTATGGGAAGGATTTGAGTAACAGTTACTGAATACCTCATATCTGCAATATTAGACTGGCCACTATACTTATTTTATACTCACTACCATGTTGTAGTCAGTCTTACTATTTTACATGGGGAAACTGAGGCTCAAACAGGCCAGTAACTCACTTAAGGCCATATAAAGGCATTTGCACCATATCATTGTGTCTCCCAATTAACATTGCTGTATGCAGGGGAAACATAGAAGGGAATTAGTGACATTAGGTATACTGGGAAATAACAATAAAAGGCCCCATTAAATGTGAGTTGAGACAGACATAAACATTGACAAACAGTTAAATAGTGACAGATTGATTATATTGGCTTTCCAGAGAGCTTAAGTTCTTCATGCCTCTGCTCATCCAAGAGGTAGAGATAATATTCTTAAGGCTGAGATATATGGAGTTTTCTTGTTGGTAAGGTAAATGAAATGTTCAGATGCTTTACTACTGCACCAGAGCAGATAATAAGGCAATTAGAACTGTTAAATTGATAAAACACTAGACTGGGATGAATTATATCATGAATTCCAAAGAAATAAGAAATTTTACTGAAACTTTTGAGACCTAAAGATGAAATATTAGTAAACTGAAGGGAAAGTGATAAACTTAAGGTGCTAGATTTATTTTCCTGAAAAACCCATTTTAGGGAGATTTAGAGTATTATTTACCAGCTTTGCAAATAAGTAGAAAAATTATCAGTCTATGTTGATAGTTTTACTTCTATTAACAAAATTAATTTAAGATGTGTTTCTTCCTTTCCATCTTTTGTGCAGCAACATATTCTAGGGATCAGGGCAATCCCCTTACTTTACAAATATTGAACCCAAGCCATGTAGAACTTAAGCAGCTTACCCAAGAGCGCCTTACAAAGTAATCAAGAATTGGAGAACTCAAGCCACATGACATTCTATCAGCTTAACTTTTATTTGACCTGAGTAGCAGCTCCTTGATGAATGACTTCTTATTTAAGCTGATTTACGAATACTGTACTTTGTTTAAAATTCTAATCGCATAAGTAATCCAATTGCTAACACTTAAATAATGCACTATTTGCCAAACTGAGCTGGAAAACAGTCACTGGAGATGTTAGCCTTTCATGTTTCTATTTGGAATCGACTGCTATTTCATTTTTAAAAAGGATTTGGGTTATACTTTCAGTGTAAGGTTCAGATCTGCAAATGTGATCATACACACCTTAAGGACAGACTTCTGGTAGACTCCTTAGCAATATGAGTCTTTTCATATTTATGTCAAAAATTTAAGGGGTTAAAGCAAAGAGGAAAACTATTCAATTATAAGCTCTGTCTTCCTTTAGAAAACTTTTGAGGATATTATTTTCATATACACTGCTCACAAAAATTAGGGGACCAGGGAATGTGCAGGCACTCCAGTATTTTCAGCCTTTTGTATAGTGCATTTTCACCTATGAAATAAAAGTTGGTTTTGCATCTCATTTGCATAATTAAACTTTTTCTGATGTTCTTGTTTAATAAAAAACAATCAAATGCTTCTTTTTTAATTGCTAAATATTCATTTTGAAATAACACCTAATTTTTGTGAGCAGTGTATTTCTAACAGTTATTTCTAGATTCCAGAAACAATACATACATTAATAGTTTAAGCAGGCCCAACTAAATTCCATTGTTTCAGTTGCTAAATGTTAGATCTCTAATATCCATAATCTATATTATTTTTAACGTGGTTATACAGAATGATTATTAATGAGATACTATTTCTGCAAGTAAACCAATTGTAAAGCATTATATAAATGTAATCAAGATAACAATTTAGGTCACAGTTATTTGGAGAAGAAATCATTTTAAGATTTCTGGGTATGTTGAGGAAAGCTTCCTAGAGGAGATGACATTTGAGATAGATCTTGAGTAGTGGAGATGAGGAGGTAGAGACAGGGAAGGAGTCATTTCCTCTTAGAAAAAGAAATCACATAACATTTCCAGAGCTCATTTAAGAAATGAATAGAACATATTTTAGCCATAGCATGAACATTATGATAGGAATGTAGGAAGCATAGAGTGTGGGAAAAATAGACCCACTGGGTCTTTTAATGTCCTTTTGAGAAATTTTGAATTCTATAGGCATTGTTTCTGTTTGAGGTTTTTTGTTTTTTTTTTTCTGAAGCTGGAAATGGGGAGAGACAGTCAGACAGACTACCGTATGCGCCCGACCGGGATCCACCCGGCACACCCACCAGGGGCAACGCTCTGCCCACCAGGGGGCGATGCTCTGCCCCTCCGGGGCGTCGCTCTGCCGCGACCAGAGCCACTCTAGCGCCTGGGGCAGAGGCCAAGGAGCCATCCCCAGCGCCCGGGCCATCTTTGCTCCAATGGAGCCTTGGCTGCGGGAGGGGAAGAGAGAGACAGAGAGGAAGGAGCGGGGGTGGAGAAGCAAATGGGCACTTCTCCTATGTGCCCCCGCCGGGAATCGAACCCGGGTCCCCTGCACGCCAGGCCGACGCTCTACCGCTGAGCCAATCAGCCAGGGCCTGTTTGAGTTTTTGAGTAAGGCAGGGGAATAGCTAAGTTTGAAGGCTGAATTGTGGAGGTAAAGAGAATTGTTGTTTCTTAGTGTTTTATAATTTGTTGTACAGCTGGGTTTTTAACTTAGGACCAACTTCATCTCTGATGTACTGTGTCTAGTTAAATGCTATGTAGTAGTGGTTGCACAATGTTTATTTTAAATGAATGCATTTCTGCTTAGGGAATTTCTTTTAAGTGGAGATAATCCTGTTTTGTTTTGTTTTTAATGCAAACCTATGAGTGGGGCATATAACACTGGCCCTCTCATGTCTGCCAAGAGCTAATGACACCATTCAGAATGCATATAAAATATGTAAGAAATAATAGAAGGGTGAACAATAAGCATATGGCTATGTGAAGTACGAATTAAGCCAAATAAACTTGAATGCTGTTAGTATGTTTGTTTTTGAGAGAGAGGGAGGGAGAGAGAGAAAAGTATTAACTCATCATTTTACTTAGTTGTGCCACTGATTCCTCACATATGAGCCCTGACTGGGGCTCCAGTGGGCAACTTCAGGTCAAGCTGGTGACCCTGCGATTGAGCTGGCCACCTTGAATTTGCAACCCCGTGATTGAGTCAGTGACCTTGGGTACAAAACACCTTTTAATAGAATTATAAAATTAATACTCAACTGGGAGGAAAGCTAAAATCTAATTTTCACCAATATGGTTAGAACTTTCAGTAACAGTAAAATTTAAGTTAGTTGTATTTATGGTCTGAAGACCAACGGTTGAAGCATACCAAAGGTAATGATGGCATTATATTGAATTGGGGGTGGTCTGTATTATGCCATGGGTGTTGTGTTAAGTAGTTTTATTAAAATTATATTATTTACCTGGAAAATGTACCAAAAACTACAAAGGGTACAACATTGGATTATAATTAGAACTGAAAAGAGCTAGAGTGAAGCATACCAAGGTAGATAAACAGAGTGAAATTTCCTTTGAGGGGAAAATGAAGCAGATTAAGTGCATTAAATTGGTCTGTTTCTACTTCGGCATTTGCCAGTCACAGTAAAAATTTAGTACCCCAATTAAGAATCTGACTTTCATGTTATGATTCTTTGTATCTATTCAAGATCAATAAATCAAAATCTATCAATAATATACAAAACCAAGAACACCAGTCATTGAATTTAGGACCCACGCTAATCCAGCATGACCTCATCTTAATGAATTATATCTACAAAGACCCTTTTTCCAAAGATCACATTCTGAGATTTCAGGTGGACATGAATTTTGGGCACCACTATGCAACTCAGTACAACATTTTAGCTGAATACAGTCTTAAGGATGTAGTTTTTCTGAATATCTGCTTTCGAGTTTTACTTTTTGAAAACACCAAATATTATTTTAACTATTGAAACATTTTATATGGTACTACTGTCAGTACTTAAATTATTTTTTTATTATTATTATTGAGAGCCGATGAGGCAAAAGAGACAAGACTCCTGCATGTGCCCTGGCCAGGATCCACTGGCAAATAGCTCTTGTTGCTCTGCAACCAAGCTATTTTAGCACCTGAGGTGAGGCTATGGAGCCATCCTCAGCACCTGGGGTCAACTTGCTTGAGCCAATCAAGCCATGGCTGTGGGAGGGGAAGAGAGAGAGAGATAGTGGTAGAGGGGTGAAGAACCAGATGGTCGCTTCTCTTGTGTGCTCTGACTAGGAATCAAACCCGAGATTTCCACACATGGGGCCAACACTCTTAACCACTGAGAAAACTGGCCTTAAATTATTAATACATTAAAATATTATCCAAGAAACTGGAAATAAGATTTAATCTCAGAGAATAAAGTCACCTTTAATAGATCATAATAGAGATACAAAGATACCTGAAAGAGAGAATGGGACCTAGTCTTATAAGATTAGCCTATTAATCGATTGACTATATTATCTTTTCCACAAAGAGAATCTGTTATGTGTGTTAACATGAGGACGTTTGCTCAACAATGAAAGCACAAGGAGATGGGCCTTCTGTGTATATTTTTACTGTTTGTAAGATCACCCTGTAGACCACCCTATCGCCTTTAAGCAGAACAGTAGTTTTTGAACTTGACTTTTTAGCAATGGAACTATTTTCCTCCAAAAGAAATCTTACATAGATTCCAGGCATAGTAAAACAAAAAAAACCATAGCCACTGAGATACCTCTTTAGAATGCTAATCCTGGAAAGGCTGAAAGCTACTTAAGCTGTAAAACATTCTGTTTATATCCTTCTCCTTTTTCTAGTCCCATACTAACCAACTTTCTGGTAAGGTTATGGTTTTTACACATAGGTCCACCTATCATAAAATGGCCTTAGCTTTTGGAAAATGACTTTTTTAGTGCTGGTAACAGTTATGCTCCTTATTGTATGTTAATAAGTTGGCATTCTGGCATTAGGAATCAGCCTCATTAACCAATGTTATCCTGCTCATTAAGACATGATTGCACTTGTAGTGGGCTGACCAAATAAATTTTGAGCTTGAGAATGAGAACCTTGGCTGTGATTATTTGCCCAAGGAAGGGAAGGCTTTTTAGTGAAGCCTTTTAGTAGACTACCTCCTGACCTTTTCATTAGAACACAAACTAAAAGCCTTTTAGTAGACTACCTCCTGACCTTTTCATTAGAACACAAACTAAATTTTAGTTTTTTGTTATTTGAATATCATTCAAAATTTTCTTTGTTTTTAAACAAAGCATATCAGTATCATTTAACTTTTTTTTTAATTTTTTTTAATTCATTTTTTTAGAGAGGAGAGAGAAAGGGAGAGAGAGACAGAGAGGGGGAGAGAGAGAGGAGAGAGAGAGACAGAGAGAGAAGGTGGGGAGGAGCTGGAAGCATCAACTCCCATATGTGCCTTGACCAGGCAAGCCCAGGGTTTTGAACCGGCGACCTCAGCACTTCCAGGTCGACGCTTTATCCACTGCCCCACCACAGGTCAGGTCTCATTTAACTTTTTTAATACTCAGATTTATGGCTGTCCTTTATAAAAAAAAGTAAGGCCTCCTTAGGAATTATCAAGTTGTTGAGGTCTCTATACTGTACATAAAATTACTCTAACTGCCTTCGTTTACATGGTTCTTTCCTTTTCCTAGTCAGAATTTTATCATTTCTTTTATCAGCACTCCTGTCTGTAGCACTAGTTTTCCCCTTCCCGATCTATTAGTTTAAAACACAAGAAACAAAATTTACAGAATTGTAAATTTATAAGAAACAAAATTTATAGAATTATACATAATTCAAATTATGCTTTGAATGAAGACATGAAGATCTCTCTTGTAAATAATATGTATAAAATTTAGTGTAAATTTTGACTTTTATATTGGCTCTTCTGAAACCCTTTTTTGGGGGCTCTTTTTCTTATTTGTTTCAATTAGCAAGGTGCATGTTACCTATATTCTAGATAGTAGAGATGCTTATAGTTTTGAAATGCATTATTCTAGAAAATTATGTATAATTTCT